>NC_052478.1:3183981-3315088 GCF_009730915.1 Dioscorea cayenensis subsp. rotundata
ATTATATGTAATTTTTTTTGCTCATTTAAATAAGGGGTTTGCATTATAACTTAAATAAAGAAAATTATCATTTAAATTATTATAAGTCTTTAATCAAAATGGGAGCAGATTTAATTTTCCTTTTATAGGGATAGAAAAAATTGTGACCTTCAAATAAGGAAGGAATTTTCTTTTCATATATATAGTATTGTTAGAGTTCAACTATCACTAGGCTTAATGGGACCTTTTCTACTTAACATGAATACAGCCAAACATTAAGAAGATATTAAGGGCCTTAATTAATTCTTTGAATTAGGAGCTTTTATTTATTTATTTATTTATTTATTTTATATCACTTGCATAGTTGCATTAGACCTTCAAATTAAGTATTAGTAACAAACTACAATAATGAGACCTTTTCTATTGAATAGATCCCCCACTTATCATACATAAAGACAAAAATTAAGTAGATATATAAGATTTTAAGTCTTCTCTTTAGGAGCTTTTTCCTGTTTTATATCACCTTAATTGACTCTTTTCTAGTTTAAGTATTGGTAACAGACTACAATAATGAGACTCTTCTCCCACTAATCAAGCATAAATCCAAGCATTAAGACACAATGTTTAATCTATTTATCAAACAACTGGATCTTAATTTTTTTTTGTGATTTTTTAATTAATGTTTAATGTGCAATGATTTTCATAAGCTAAGTATTATTTATATTTTTGTTCCTGCATTGTTTACAGTTATAATCAAATGTGTTCTAGTGGGTTCTCTTAGCTATGAGAGGAGTTCTATTCTCTCCTCTAAATTGGATTATTGGGAAATTTATTAGCTCAATATGATTGCTGTAAATTTTCTAGGGGTGCACGTGGCGGACTTTTATTTTCAATGCAGTGCTTATCTAAATTAATAAATTTTTAGGGGGCCGATAAGCCACCAATGCACCTTTGTATATGTCTGTTTATTAACAAACCCTTAGATGTGCCATGTGTCGCCTATTGTCAAAATCTTCTCTTATCATAGAGTCATACGATTTTTTTAGTGCTAATGAAAATAATCTTCTAATAACTCCAAAATTCATTTACTTCGAACACTCATTATTAAGTCTAAAACACAATATTCCTAAAATGAGTTTTCTAGTTTTAATGTTGATTAATGTAAATTAAAATACAAAAAAAAATACTTATCAATCTCTTTCAACTTGGACCGATAACAATCGTTCTAAAACTGATTTTATGGACCACTTTGTATCATTAAACATGTTAGTGGCAATGCTATATATAGTTATTTTTTATCCATATGCATTTATATATTATTATGAATTCATATTCAATCAAATTATTTTATTTAAAAAAATACTATTTCTAGAACGCTTCCAAATGTTTAATTTTATTATTAATCTAAATTAATTGGTATGTTTTTTGGTCAACATGTATATATACCTCTTCAATAATTATAACTAGTCCATTAATAACACTGTTTTTAGCTACCATGTAAGCAATATCATTATTATAATTGAAGATTAGTTTAGTAGGCCATTTGTGTTCCCTTCATTAAAATTAAGCATTTAAATAATTTTCCTTTTTGTTTTTTTGTCAAGTGAAAGAAAAAATTAATGAAAAATGAAAGTAGGAGAAGAAGACAAGATATCGGGTCTCATTAGCAGGAAATTTCAGAGGCCTCCTAGAGAATCAAGCGGTTCCTCAATTTTTCTCGAAGCACTGCATATCTGATCATATCGGCGATTAAGCGCACATTCATCGATCCGGAGTAGTTCTTCCTATTCTGTCTTGGCATGCCTATGTCTCCAGACGGTAGCCTTCACTGATCCAAATTTTATTACTTTTACTCTTGTTGTCCTCTCCAGTACTTTTTATTTTAATAAATTTGTGATTTATTCATTTTATTAGAGAAGACAGCCAAATAGAATTATTATAATAATTGTTATTTTTTTGAAGTTATACATTATGATCAAAAATGGTAGGATCTAGGCATGTATATTATCTTTTCATTTTTTTGTTATTTATTAGGGCTTAGGCCATCATCTCTTTAGAATTAATGGTTCTTCCTAGGTATTCTATTTTGTTCTCTCATTTAATGATAGATTTAGCTTCACATTCAGAGTCTATGGATCAATGATTTGCCAAATGGGACAAATGGGACTTAATTAAAGAAATTATATATATATATATATAAAAGAGATAAAGAGGAGGGAGGGTTTTGTAATGTTTGGCAGTGATTAGTCTATGCATGGGGGCACATGCACCTCCACATGCATTTGTTCTTTTCAAACAACAACCACTTAGTACCAAACCTTTGCTTGTTTCCTCACCTCAATCATGTTCTCAACCCACACTTTGAGAAATCTTTGTCATATAATTCATGAAAACACCAAGAATTTAATTGAGGTTTCATACACCTTATACTTTAGTTTGTCTTAAACACATTCATATCATGATCTCAAATCTTCCTGTTTTCTCAAATTAACACCATTTTGTGTTAGTGTAACTAATATTTAACATTTGTTAATTTAAAAAATATAAATTTAAATATATAAGCTTGAATTTCACGTCTTTTCAGCTGAACTTGTTTTAGTTTGCTTGTAATGCGGCTAATTAAAATATATCAATATGCATTAATGAGACATGTTAGACCAATTACTAATCCCCCGCTTAAAAAAAATATGATGTGTCTCTTATTCTATCATCTTAAATTTTTGGGTTGGAGTTTAATTTGCACCAATACATTTAAGTTTAAGTTTTTTTATCGTAATGTAAATTATATATATATATATATATATATATAATACAGACAAACTATCCCACACACTCTAAATTTGACTATTTGATATGTTTTTGATTTTTATGATTTAAATTATATATTTATTTGCATGAAATAATAATTTTTTTAACTTTTGTTTTAATGTCACCCCTTAATAGGATAGTTGGTTACTCTGTTGCCTCCCAACTCAAAGTTGAAATACTACAAATGGCCTATCCACAATTTTTAATAATAATAAATAAATAAATAAATAAATGGATAATCTACACAAGCAACACTATGTGTGTTTTGAGAATGAAAAAGGTAGAATTGTGTGGAGAGAGAGAGAGAGAGATTGCCAAAGAAGCATTTGCAGTTTACTGAGCTATCTGAAGCAACAGAAGCACATCATGAGTTTATGTCTCAGAAAAGCAACATAAAATGAAATGTATGATTTTGGTTGTCAAATATAACTTAGCCAAAACATGGCCCTGCATGTTGCATATCAACTCACAGGACTAGTGTTCTCATGTGTTTAACTCAAGAACTTGTCTTTGTTCCAAGATATTGTGACAATTTAAACATCTAGTTAGACATGAAAATAACTTGTGTTGAAGAGACATGGAGATGATGATGTCTTCTTTAAACATTAAAAAAATTATTTTCTTTTTTTTTTTAAAGAAAAAAAAACATATGGTTTACCATAATGTTGATGTTTGATCAAAGAAACTTGTGGCAGCTTCCATTTATTATATTCAACACACACCACTCATATATTAAATTTCTTAAATGCAATTAGAAATCCTGTCCAGTAAATTCTGGAACATGTTTTTTTTAAAAAATATATATATATGATTTTATAAGTATAATTTTTATTTATTTATTTTTAAATGAGTATATCCGGATAGACAGATCTAATCCCTGCCCCTTAATGGATATATATACAATACTCTAACAATTAAGAACTAATTAGAAGAGTCTAGTTAATTTTCACAAAGTGAACAAATACTTTTAATTATGTTAAAATATGAGAGGATAATATACTCAAGTAATTAAATTATATTATAATAGATTTTCACACTTTTAGACTATTATTATATAAATTCATAAGATACTATATATAAAATAAAATAAAACATTAAAATTACATAATAATAATTACAATTTTCTAAATTATACATATACTCCATTAAAAAAAAGTAGACTCCAAATATTATTCCAGTAAATGATAAAAGATAAAATAAAATAATAATCAACTAAGAAAATATAAGATAATACCCCAACAACATTTCTAACAAATAAGACTGTTAACTTAGACTCACCAAATATATCACAATCACAAATAACCCAGAGAAAATTAAAAAGTTTATTTTAGATAAAACTGAAAAATCTTGAACTTTAATCACAGGCAGTTGCAAACCCTTTCACACAAAAATAAATAAATAAATAAAAATAATAACAAGCAATTTATACTGCTTTAAAACTACTTCAATCCAAACAAAATAATGCAAAATTGAGATAATCATGGGTAGCTATTTTCATCTAATCATATGGATTAACATCACTCATAAGTCATAATCAAACATTCCAGCAAAAATTTTGAGTGTTGTTGCATGAAATAATAACAATATCCAAAATTTTTGCTTGAATGTTTGATTATGAGTGATGTTAATCCATATGCATGAAATAATAACAATTTCTTTCTAAAAAAACAATTTCAATAAGCTTTGCCTTTATGTTTTTTAGAGCACAAAATGCTCGCATTAAAAGATACTGTACAACATTAGGTTCAAGTTTTGGTCTGATAACAACCCCAAAATAAAAACTAAAGAAAGAAAAGACCAGAAAGACAACACTTACTTTTAGAACTGTTTATCATTTAATTAGTTGGAATTTATCAAATACCTTCTGTTCCTGTGACAAAGAAAGTTCCAAACAGCATCTTATGTTAAAGTCAAAGGCTAAGTTTTTTTTTACCTGATCTACAAAGTGGCTGGAGTGGAAGCTAGAGCCTGATATGAAGCTGTATACTGGTGAATTGAAAGCTGATATCTCCTCTGGTTTGTGCCGATGTGCCGATCATCTCTAGGAGTGAAACCAATAACCGAAATGAGTTCATAAGCGAAGAATGGATACTGGAATTCATCGAAAATGGTGACTAGAACCATCAACCTCTCAGTATTGGACTCTCATGCTTTAGCTTGACTTTACATCTTCAATATCTGTGCTCTTGGCATCTGGGATATCCTCAGGAAGTAGGCCAAGAAGGGGCAGTGGAAGTAAGGAGCTGAGATTGCATATGATTAACAAGGGAGCTAAATTGTTGAAGGTGTCCTTGGTAACACCAAGAAGTTGAGTCAAGCCAGCGCCCAACAGACCGCCAGTGACACCTCCCCCGTTTGAAATAGACATTAAGGTTGCAAACAGAGTGGCTTCAACACCAGGAGGACATATTCTTGCAGCTAGCACCAATACAGGCATGAATGAAGCCTGCAAAAATGTTGGGGATAAGAAGGTAGAAAATAGGTACTGCTTTCTGATTATTCAATAAGGCAAGTCTTACAGCTGCTGCAAGTGATCAGCTAACGTGTTTTACTAATAAATCATGCTTCCTATTGATTCTAATGCAGTGCAATGTCTCATGTGCAGCAGGCAAATATTTACCTCGCATATGATGATCATAGGATGCACACTTTTGGTGTGTAAGAAAATGGTAGAAATTTTAAAAAGACAACGTAGGAAGGAGTTATGTCCGAACAGATTCTGTCTTCTTTATTCTTTATCACAGCACAGAATTGGTGATTTAAGTTATTAATACTGCAGAATAGATATATAGACAGATATATCAAAAACTGATCAATTGCCATCACAAGTAGGTAGACTAATTAAAAGTTACCTGCCCAAGAACTGTCAGGATCAGAGAATCTCCAATTGAAAACCACTCATCACTTATGCCAAATTGTCGGTTCAATCCAGTTACAAGAAAGACCTGGAAATGATCTTCAGATATATCAGATTATATTTGCAAAAGAAATAAGGAGTCGTGGTAAGTAAGAAACTGAAAAACTGTTTGGTATGCACCTGAGTCATTCCGAGGGCTGAACCAGTTATTGTTGTCAACAGAAAAATTTTCCTCAGTGGAACTTTTTTCAGAAATGTATTATACACTGCAACACCAATAAGTGAAGCCACAGAGGTAACAAGTTTGACACGACCGAGAAATTCCGGGGTGAAACCAAGTTTGTTTGTGCTGAAATCCAAAGAGATAAAATGGGGGTTAATAATGCTTCAAAGTTCATATGTTCAAGTCAGGCAAGTGGGCAAAGTAATAGATGGAGGATGATGAAGTTCATTTATATAAACAGGTCCATATAAGCACACAAAATATAAGTTCCCTTCAATTATGCCAACATTTTTGGTAATTATTTTAATAGACAACAAACATTCTTATGCAACCATCTTTGTATATTAAAGTGTCATTTTAATATAAATTCTATAGATTCCACCATGTTAAAGCCTGCCAAACCATTAGCGATAATGCAGTTGGATATAAGAACTAAGAACTGGGTAAAGAATCATTTCTGAACCTCAGCATCTAACAAATCCCAGGTAAAGAAGACTGTCAAGCGTCTATAAAATTCTATAGATTGCAGTTGGTATTATTTTGAATCCATGATAGAAAGAGAAAATGATTAGGGATGGAGGGATAACATACAGAAAGTAGAACATTGCGGAGTCAGACTGTGGTGTTGCTTGCCACAAGAATATGAACAAGGTTGGTAGAAAAATTTCACGCTGCTTGACAGCAGTCCACAATTGCAGGATATGCTGCTTTGAACTCTCTAGCAGCATCGGAGTGGAAATTGATGGGTTATATACTTTGCTAGAAGCCACAGCCTGCTCCTTTACAAGAACAGCAACTGCTGATGTCATCAGTGGAAGAAAAGCCGTCACACCAAAAACAAATCTATAATTGAAAGGATAAATTAGTGATAGTGTACACAACCACATGAAATGTTCATGCAAACTCTAACAGATCAACTCACCTGACACCATAAGCATCTACAAGAGAACCACTGAAGTAAGCGCTCACAATACCTCCAATGGCTGAAGATCCCCAACATAAAGATTGAAGTGATCCAGACATGCTTTGTGACTCACCCCGCGCTCGTTCAACTACCATGGAATCTACAACCTATGCAATGCATTTCAGTTTTTGAACAAAACTTGCAGTACGATGGTACATGAAGGAGGAAAATGCCTCAATAAGGTGTTGATGAGTATAATTTGCACTCAATATATAGACCTTCTTTAACTCATAATGAATTAAATTGAATTATTTTAAACCAATTTTACTCCTAATCTTATTGTTATTTCATAATAGGAAAGAAAGAGAATGATTTGAAGGAAGAACATATAAAAAACACAAAATTGGAGAAAAGAAGAGCAAAGTTTCAACAAAAAAGGAACAAGCAAAAAAAAAAATCTAGCACCTAGGCGCTACAACATTAAGAGGTGCAAAACAGAAAGTGTAGAGCCTAGGCGCTACTCCGAATTCAAGTTATAAAAAGGGCTAGGAGTTGAGACTAAAAGGAGGAGAATTTCAGAGATCAAAAGGCCGAGAGCGAAGATTCGACGTGCATTCATTGTCAAGCTTTAGTTTTTTTTTTGTTTATTTGATTATGAACCTTGTTAATATATCAAGCTTTGCAATTATTATGTTCTAAACAACTTTTTCTAGGGCTACGATGTAGTCAGACTATGAAAACATGTTTGTTTAATTTAATTGATGCTAGTTTCAATACTATGTTGGATATTTTAATCTATGCTTAATGCTTGTGATTGCTTGATCACCAATTGCATGATTAGTAATTTGATTTGAGACCAAGAGGTGATAATTAAATTAAATCTTGGTTGAAATATCTTACAATCATCATAAGATAGAGATATTTATGAGATTATATGCATCATTATAAATTTCTAAAGTTTAATGAATTCCATAGGTTCACAGTTATCCCAGAGATGATGTTAACTTATCTAATGGAATATGCTTTTGATGCTTGAAAAAGATCAATATGTAATTTAGGGAAATTTGATGACAAAATAAGAAACAAACATTGATTGATTAAACTAGATGATCTAGGTGGAATTAGTCTAGGTGAACTTGGAAACCCTAGAATCTCTTGACATTGATTTCTTCTCATCTAACTATCTTTCTCTAGTCCTTGAATTAGATTTTCTAAATTAAATCTCTTCAATCTCATTAGTCATGTAGAATTAGGGTTAGTAATTTTGATAATTAATAAACTCAATCCTTGTGGAACATCATTATATTACTTGTTTGTGATAGCGTATACTTGCGTTATAAAAATCACACCAACAGGTGCAAGTATTGACATTAAAATACAATGCATCAAAAAAACACCTCACTAAAATAATGAGTATCAAATATTTGAAACATTGACTTCAAGTGTTCAGTTCAACTGACTGACTAATCTAGACAATTCAATGGAATTCTCATCCAAAATATTAATGAATGATCAAACCAAGCTATCAAGATACATCATAAGGTTATTATTTATACTTTCTTTTACAATAATAGTCCATTTAAACAGGATCAGACCAGCCAAGATCTTTAAAGTATCCACAATGTTCAAAGATCAACAAACCACATGCTCACAAAGTAAAACAAGATTGCCAATTTGTGAGAACTCCTTTGAAAGGGCTTATCAAGAATCCTCTAAACTAGCATGTTTTTATCAACACTTACGATAGTTCAATCTCGAAACTTCTAAAACATTCATCAATGAGGTTAACTAATGGCAAGAACATATGAAGCAGTATGTAAAACAATAATAGCAGGAAACATGCAAATTATCTCTTCAATAATACTTGCCACTCTGGAAATGCAACAGAGATAGATCCAAGGCAGCTGTAAATTAAGTACTAATAACAAGAAACACACAAATTATCTCATAAATAAGACTTACAACATCTGAAAATGCAACAGAGAGAGATCCAAGAAGAATGCAGAATGCTGCACCATACTTGCTGTCCACAAAGGTGGCCATTAAGCTCCATGAAAGGGCTCCAAGAAGCCCTGACAGAAATAGATATGACCTTCTCCGGTATCCAAAAAGAGGGATAGAATCACTGCAATTGGGGGAAAAAAGGTTCCAGGCAATAAGAAGGCAAGACAGGATGGAGGATTTTAAGCTACAATAGATGAGAAAGACTAATACAAACCTGATAAACCCATAAAGAGGCTTGACCAGCCATGGTAAAGCAGACACACCAGATACAACTGCTGTCTAAATCAGAAATGATAAGATATCAATCACTAGGACAAGAGCAACATCTATGGCTTCATAGTTTACTGGGTAACATTCTCATGTCAAGGACACAAGTGTGCATTGTGCATGCACACGCACACACAAAACAAAAATAGCAATAAAAAGGAGAGAAAAAAAAAAGGAAACCTTTGCTACATAATATAGGCATAAGCAAAAATGTAACTGTTATATGTAAAATACATCTTAAGTTTTTAAAGAAAAACACAAGAATTAACAATTAGCACAGGGAAAATCAAATGAAGCAAATAAGTTGGATCAACAGAAACAAATCAATATTGAAAAGAAGTTATCAGATGATGTAAACAGATATAATACCTCGGCAGGATCTAGATGAAGGTCATCCTTCAAGTAAAAGCTTACAGCAAGCCTGGCAAGGCCTAAAACTCCTTGTACAAAATATACTATAGCAACTGCAATGTTGTCAGGAGACAAGTCCACTCCAAAACATTTTAAATCGTTCAAATAAGACCTTTTCTTCTGAGGAGGAATTTTTATGCTAGATTGGTACATGTCTCCCCCAACATCTCTTGAACGCATGTCTCTGTTATCTGATGCAAACTGATCCCTGGATGTTGAATATCCTACACCACGGTATGCAGTAAAACTGAAAGTTTGATCTTGGTATTTAATTTACTATTCTCACATCCCAAAAACATTTTTAACAGTTTTACTAGTCTGAATTCATAAAGAAAAATAAAATAGAGGACAGTATCAATAACTATGTCAATTGTGAAATTCTCACAAAATTAACAGTATTTTGTGTTGACGCAATGCATTTTTGTTTTTTATTTATTTTAAAATTTACATACTACCAATTCTCCAGAACCAGGCAACAATGTCTCACTATCATGAGTTCTTATTGCAACAAATCAAGAAGAACTAACTGATGCAAAGGGCTCGTAGAAGTGTCATAGGAATATTTTCCAGCATGATTTATACAGTCAATATATCAAATAAGTTGGATAAAGAGACCAACATATACAGACATATACTTATTTATTTTTTATAAATAAGAGTCTTATTTAGTCTTAAACCATGGAGATCAACACTGGAGAAGAGATTAACAAGGTCAAGCACTCCAGAAGTGATTTATCTATTAGATGTGTGTCTTGGGACAACAATTTGACCCTAAATTAGATGAAAGGCATTCAGCTGAATATCAGAAGTTTGAAAAACCTTGAAAAACTTCAAGAGCTTTGTCAGCAAATTGTGAACTTTATGATTCACATACAAACCAAAAATTGCAGTGCATACTGGACCAGTTAGTACCCGGAGGTAACATCAAGAAAGCCATTCATGATGTTGATTGAGAAACAAGTTTCCAATAAAACTAAATCATGAGGATACTCCAAGATAAAAATCAATCTCAAGAAAGTTATTTTTAGGTTTTCCAAGACCTCTTCAACACGGAGACCACCAAACACTCCATGAATATTATCATGAATTACAAAAGCCCACTATTTAAATTCAAAACTGCTAGGAATATCAGGTTGAACGATTTAAACACCAATTTGATACATTTGACAACACTTCCGTCACTTATTACTTTCCCAAAATATACTAATCTAACAATAAACAATTTCCATTCTGATTAACAAAAAAGTCATAAAACCCCCATATTCGCACTAAAAATCAGCATAAAAAACACAAGAATCTAAAAATCAGGCAAATCATCAATCAAAATCACAAAATTCGGCAAGCTCCCGCCACAGGACAAGATTAGATTTACTTCTAACTAAAAAAAACCCAAAACTCACACTCACCCCCAGTAAAATCCGGGAAGGAGAGCTCGATCTCATGTGAATCCACTGTCGGAGCCCTCAAAGCGTTCTCCTCATCATCGTCCCGAGCCCCGCCATCATCCCACCTAGTAGACGGCGCCATGACCTTCTCCTCCGGCGAGGCACGGCGGCGTCTCCGGCGAATGCTGGCTAGCTCGGGCTTAAGGAAGGGAGTTCGAGGGAAACGGGAAACGCCGGGAGAGGGAAACGAGGTAACGGGAGATGGCGAAGAGAAGAAGACGAGAGGATATAATAATGATGACGTGGCCATAACCACTGAAAATGAAGAAGCTTGTATGAAGTCTCATTTAAATTTTAAAAAATTAATTATTTCTTTAAATTTTTTTATTTAAATTTTATTTATTTATTTATTTATTTATTTATTTGGAAATTTATGTGAATCAGTTGTTTAGGAGTGGTTGAGAATATAATTGATGTGGATTTAAAAAATTCATAGAATTTGTTATTATTATTATTAAAAATTAGATTTTTCATTTTTGAAGGGTTTTGGGCATGTGCAAAGAGAAATACGTCTTCTATTTAAAAGTATGTGAGAAATTGTTTTGGAGATTTTATTTAGGGTATTGAAATAAATTACTTGAATTTAATTTGGTTTGGAGTGTGTAATAAATTTCCAAATGGATATTTTAAATCAAGCGCATGAATTGTAATAAAATGCAGTACATAAGCCAAACTTTATGATTTACTAAATTTCTAAAATATTTTTTATTATTTATTTTATCTAGTATTCAAGTAATTAATGTATCACAAATTATCACATAATTCTTAGCCAATAAAATTGACTCTATTACAAAAATATGTGGTATGAAATTTTTAAGAGTCCCGAGTTCAAATCACACAGACGTATGTTGTTATAACTAATCTCAGTGTGGTATCAACTTGCAACCCAAAATCTAGTGTCACTGAATAAAATATATCTTCCACTTTATATAACAAAATATAATATAAAAACAAACTTTAAAAAAACCACATAAACTATATTTTAATAGCTATAATAGTCCTTAACTAAGCCAATATTAAAGTGCATAAGTAAAATTCTTAATTTATTTATCACCTTTACCTATGTAAAGTTAAATTAGATATTAAAGCCACAGTTAATATCATAATGGAGTTATGTACAAAATGGGTAGGATAAAATAATATCAAAACCTTGAAGTTATTGGACATGTATTAATATCTTTGAGCTCATAAATTTGTACTCTCAAAGCCCAGCCCATAAAAGAAGTTGTTGAACATAATCACGAAGTCTTGAAATTCTTTTTAAATTTTATTATCTTTCTATAGCCAAATTGTTGTTCCATTTATTCACAAAGTTAAAGTGTTGAATTCTGTTAAATTTTTAATAATTAATAATTCTTCTCACTGTAAATAAACAATAAAAGAGAGAAATTATATTATTAAATAAAATTTGTAAAAAAAACACATTCCTCTTTTTTTCATATGTAAACTTTAATAAAAATTAAGTTAAAAACAAGAGTTAAAATCATTGTAAGTTCTCCAAAATAAGTGACATAAGAAAATAAATAAATAAATAAATAAATAAAGTGGCCACTCTTCCGTTTCAATTAATCTACATTTTATATTTATCAATTTTTTTAAAAAAAATTAAGTTTGGTTGACATCAGTGGTGTAATTCCAAACTTTAGTTTAGTGTGTTATTTTTCATTAGAAGCTCTAGAGTATTTTCATCTTTTTGTTTCTTCTTTCTAATTAATTTTTGTGTGTATATATGCACAATTTTTTTAACATATTATTATTATTAAAAAAATATGGACAAGCCATGGAATATGTAATACTAGTTTTTGTACCTCTCTTAAAATGTTGGATCAAATATAAACTTTCATTAGATATATTAAAGTCGACAAGTAATAAAGCAAAAGATAAACGAGTAAGAAGATGCACCAATTACGATAGTTTGACTGACTTCATAGGATAAACCCTCCATGCAACTATGGAGGCAATAACGAGATGTAATTCTCACATAGTCACAGAAGACCCAGAAAGTGAATTGTAATTTGAGAGGCTCAACTCGAGACCTTTCAATTATAGGCACGAGTAGTTATCTTTATTAGAACTCCCAGTGGATTTTGTTGGACGATAATTTTGTAATTTATAATGTTGTCATTTGAAAATATTTTTATGATCAACAATCAAGCTCCAAAATTAGAAATACAATTTAATTGATGTCTATAAAAAATATTTTATTTAAAACTTCTTTATGATTAACAAAGTTAAGCATGTACTTGAACTTTTAGAAACTTTAGTTATTTTTTGGTTAATCACAAATATTAACAAGAGTTTATCCAAGTTGAATGTACACTAAGTTGATAAAATCCAATTGTTTATGCTTCTCTTTAAAATCATATTAAAATAAGTTATAATCATTACATCTCAACCTCTTCAAATAAAATATTAGGAAGAAAAATGATTGATCGAGTAGTACACTAATTAAAATTTTAGCCATTAGACTAACTAATCAACTTGTTGTTTGCTTTTTCACTGCTCTCATAATCACATTCAGAAAGTGACTTTAGCACTAAATCTTCATAATATACTTGAAGAATAAAAAATTAAAGCAATAAGTGGTGAGGCCAAGAGAAATTGACATATCTCTTACCACCCCCTCTTTCATATATAGATTATTGATGCAAACTAAGTTGGGTATCCAGTTTCTGAATGATTTTTGCTTTTATTGTTTTTTATTTTATTTCTTATTTGTTAAGATATTTTGTATTTTTAGTGTTTGCATTGCCATAAAAATAGTTATAACTATTAGTTCATATAGTGAATAAAATTTTTCAAATTTCTCTTTTCAATCCATCCTTGGATCCACTGTGTCTTATATATAAATATATATACACTTACTGTATAAGATGATCATATGCATTTTTTTAATTAAGTTGTTTGCCCAAGTTGGAATGGTAGAGGGATTCATTCAAGTCCTAAAATGAACTACAAGCCAAAAGCATGCTTACAAAACCACTATAAACAAATAAACATTGTTGTTGGGTTTGTGGGGTTTGTGGGGTTTGTAGGGAAGGGTTGAATAAATTATAAATTATAAATATATATATATATATATGAAGTACAACATAAGTTATTAGCTAGGTTTTTCTTAGTCCTTGCTACTTGTTTTCAAATTCTTAAATTAATTTGTTTATACTTTAATATGTCAGCATTGAATTTAATATAGTGCATTTTAAATTAACTTATTGGCTATGCTTGGCATAGATTAGGACACCACATTATTTAATAGCTTCACTATCTTAAATTTTTAACCACCATTTGCTTGATTTATTTGATGAAAGCTATGTAGAATTATTAGATTAATTATTATTGAAAATTCCCAAAAAGTTAAATATATTGCACTAAGTCTAGTCTAGGTACATCGTTGGGTATTCTAATGTTTTTTGGGATTATAATAAGTGAATTAAAGAATGGGAATAAGGCAAAGAATCAAATGACATCTTGACTTTTTTTTGTACATATGTGTAGCATTTTGAAACCAACGGATGTTCAATGTATATATATATATTGAAAAAGGTATGTTCAATAATATCATGATGTATTTTGAACAAAGTAAATATATATATATAATCTTTTATTTAACATAGTTTTATTTTTTTATAAAAATATCAGGAGTTTTGCACGCGATACCTAAGTTCTGCTTTCTCATTAAGTTTAAAAACTTGTATAAAAGTTTGGATTCAATTACTATATATTAAATAGCAGAGAGAAGATTCTATATAGATCAAATTTAAAAATTCTCATAAGCTATGAGTCAAATAATTATATTATGTGTGACTCTAATATATTAATCATTATATATGAAAAAAATAAATAATATTGCAGATGAGGTAAAAGTTAAAACCATAATAATCAAAAATCACTTTTTTTTCTTTCAACCAATATCTTGATATCATGTTTATAAATAAGTCTCTCATCACCCTAGATAGCTATAAACTACCATAAATTGTATTTTATTAATTTGAGAAATATCAGAAAAAATAGAGAGAGAGAGAGAGAGAGAGAAATCAAGTTTCTTTAGAACAATACATACAACATATCAATGCAAAAAAACTAAAAACTAGAAAAAAAAAATGGAAAACCAAAACAAATAGAAAGGAATAGAGACCTAATAACAAACTCTCCTTTTATAGTTGAAACACCAATCTTATAAGTAGAGATGGCAGATTTGTCATCTACTCGACGGATATCTCAAGTAGCAGTCTCCGGTCAAAGAGGGTATTACCCTCTTTGACCGGAATGCAGTGAAAATGTACTACCCGATTAGTTTTTTTGAGCGAGTGCGGGTCGGGAGTGAGTATGCCCTCTACCCCTACCCTGCACCTTTACCCTTACCCTACTCCTTACTCGTTGAAGAGGGTGCAGGTGAAAACCCTGCACTGCATCCTTACCCTTTCATATATATATATATATATATAATTTTTATTAAACTAAACATTTACTTCAATATCTATTTTCATGGTGATTAATTTGAAAATAATACTTTCAAATTTTCTCTTAATATATTATTTTTAAATTTTATTTAATTTCTATATTTATATTTGATAATATTATCAAAAATTGAATTTTAGATATATATTAAAAATCATAATTAAATTTAAAAATAAACAAATATAAAAAAATAATGTTATAATAATTTATTCTATAAATTATAAAAACATCCCCGAAAAAAATAAGATCTTAATAAAAAAATCGATTGGATATAACTTATGAGAATTACATATAATATTTTTTTATATTCAAAATCTTACTAGATATTTATAAAAATTTGAAAGATATATAAAAATATAAATAGTAGATATATGAAAAAAATTTAAAAGCAAAAACCAAGATAGTTAAACATGAAACAAGACAAAAGGTAGAGTTACTAATTTGAGCTTTAAATAAATGTCATTTTTATGTGATTATATAATTTAAGATAAACAAATATATATCAACTCGTAATTTTTGAATTTATGGACATGTGTTTAAAAGATTAGTAATATAATGTATAATTAATTTATTTTTATTATTATTTAAATTTAATTCGATAATTTTGAACAATGGGTAACAACGGGTAGCGAGTCACTGCTCGGGTATCCCCAGTACCTGCGGGTAAGGAGTAAGGAGTATGATTTTTTCTGCGAGAGAGTGCGGGTAAGAGTGCGGGTATGGGGTAGGGGGTTACGGAGTGCAGGGTAAAGGTTTTTGGCATCACTCCCATCACTCCCCGTTGCCATCCCTACTTATAAGAGAGCAAGTCATGGCCAACCATAAATGTTCATCATGATCATCACCCAAATTCCAAGCTTAGACAAGAGGCACTAATCACTATGATAAAGATCATATATAATTATAATCTAAGGGCCTATCCATGTTCACCATCATGGAGCATGACCTCATTCATGTCCAATGGGGCCTATAATAATAAAACAAATATACATAATAAAAAAAACAAGAAAAAAAGAAAAAAGAAAAAGAATAAAAGCTTATAAGATGCTTTGCTTCCAAATAGAGCTTTATTTCATGTCATCCAAATAGAAAGGATATGATCAGAGTACCATGCATGGCTAGGACCAACCAATGAGATCTTGACACATGGCAAGCTTGACTACCAACCTAACCCATTATATCACTATACTCCATCAAAGTGAGGTACTTGCCAAATGGAAATGGAGTTATTAAAGTGATTATCTAGTTGAACAAGATGATCAAAAGTTCATGCTTGAGAGTTTTAGACATGATTGAACCCCAAAGAAGTAAAGGTCTCTAATGAGGTTGATTAGGGTGCAATAATATATGCTTTCCTTTGAGGATGGTCACCACCTATTCACCTAACCATACTAGTGATTACAAAAGACAAAAGATATAGATAAATAATAGCAATCAATTTATTGTGCAAACATGTTGCATATATAGACTATTAGGGTGTTTTTATATTAAAATAAATTAAAATAATTATAGGTTATGTAAAACTAATGAGCTTTGGATACAAATAATGGGGACCTATATATATATATATATATATATAAAGGGTTTCTGTCCTCTTATTTGATGCACCATTCATTAGCTAGGGTTTGATGAGGAAGTGGGGACCTTGACTTTTTCCTAATTTGAACCCAATTGGTTGTGAGATTTACCCACCAATGATTGGTGCATTTAATTATTTTTATTATCACAAATATGCTAGTTGAGAAAGTAGATATTTTTTTTTATTTGTTTGAAAATGTTGATTAATTTTAATTAATTATTGTCAAACAAATTAATTTTATCTCTTCTTAATTAAATTGTGAGTAAAAATTGTTGTGACCCACTATTTAATTCAATTATGAATCTTCTCAAAGTCTAGAACAAGAAATAAACACACTCAAACTAATTAATAATTTTTTCAACTCAAACAATGTGATTAGTCACTTACTTCAAACTAGGGTTAGGGTTAGCGACACAAAGACATTGAGCCATGATGAGGACAAAATGTGTTGTAGCTTTTGACTCTAACCTTTGGAGCACTTCATTCCTCCTCTCCAAATATTGTAGTTAATTAAGATGCTGTCATTCTAGTTCCTTGCATACCCTTCAAGTGTATTAGTTTATTCATGCATGTTGTCATGGTTCTTCTAGGGTTAGGGTTAGGGTTCAAATCCCCTTGCTTCAATTCTTGTTTATGGGACCTACTTCTTAGAAGTAAACAAAAAGAAGAAAGGAAAAAGGGCTAGTTGATGATGAAGAGTGATTTGATATGTGCTCACTTATCTTGAATACCATATCTTAAATTGACCAACTTCCATTGAATTCCATACTAATTAAGTAGTGTATCTTTTTATGATTTTGATGCACAATTTTCATTTTTTTTTTATCTTAGTTTATTAGATTAGGTTGGTTGAATGATTGTTAACCACCTTCTATTTATTTATGATCATAGCTAATTTTCTATGTATGGATTAAGAAAACACCAAGTGAATACTACTTTGTTTAATAGTACTCTAGTGAATGAGCTATACCTTGAACCCACAGACTTTTTAATTTGGCTTTTTTTTTTTCATGGAATGAATAAATGTTTTAAACTTAGCGATTTTTTTTTTAATAAGATTCAAAAGGTTGTTATTTAGTCTTGACGTATATTTGAGCGTTCATAAAAAATTAGTTTTTTTATAAATAAAAAAAAACTAATAAAATTTCATATCTGAGATAAGTATGCATATATAATGTGTGTAACGTATATTAGAACATTCACAAATTTTTTTTATAAATAAAAAAAAAACAATAAGATATCATATCTGAGATATGTATGCATATATAATGTGTGAACAGTTCAATATTATTCTATTTTTAACATTTTTTTTTATTTTTCTTATTGTACAACTCATACTATACAGTGCAATACTTAGATAATCAATTTTTATTGTTCATGGACCCAATTGATAAAATGATTTAATACAAAGATCAATCATGTATTTTCATATATGTATATATGGGGTTGGATGCAATGTTTTATTTTTATAAGATAAGGTCATACTTGATGGAAATGAATGGAGAGAGTTTCGCTATATTAACCTCAACCAAACCCAATATCCTCATAATTTAAAAATCCTTAAAGTTTTCTTACGCTTATGATGTTGCCATCCTCCAAAGTTTCATTTTTTGGATATAATTAATGATCCAAATAAAATCAACTTCTCATTTCTTATTATATATATTATATACACAAAAAATTTGCCCATTTTATATAAAAGCATTGAATGCTTTTATATAATTGTGGATGAGGTCACGAAGCATGATAGAGTCAAAGAAACAATGAAATGTTGGTGGACCTTCATGGACATCATCAATGTCCCTACATGTAAATGTGTGTTTTATTATTTATTTATTTATTTTAAAAAATAGATAAACTATTTAAATTTAAAAAATTACAAAACCAAAGTCACTTGGTTCAAATTGTTAGCTGCTGTAAAAATAAATTTCTCGTATGATGTAGACAGACACTTGTCATTATTTAAAAAAAAATACAAGGATATAATATGTGATAACTATATATATCATATATCTCCTAGTAATAAATATATCAAATTACAAAAGACTAATAAAATAAAAATAAAATAAAATAAAATATATGAATACTCATAGGAGGAGATGAGATGTGGTTGGGAAAAAAATATTAAAAGTTTATAAAAATATGAAAAATAAGATAAATAAATAATTATATTTTGAGAATTATATAGAAATTAAAAGGGTTATGGTTGTGACCTTGATGGTTAACCAAATTTATAGAAAGCAATGATGAGCAAAAATAGACAAGGGAAGTTAAAAACTTTGGGTCCACTTCACATTCATGTCCTTATTTATGGTATTATTTGAGAGGTCATGATCATTGGACAAGCTTAAAACCCCCCAAAATATAACTCCTCCATCGTCATTCCCCCCTTCCTTTCATTTTGCTTGATATAACATTTACTTTCATCCCATTCAATAAAATCAGTTCATTCCTATCAAATCCATTTAAACTTTTACCCATTGTGTTTAGACTTGAGTTGTTTTACCCCAAAAAAAAAAAAAATAAAAATAAAAATTTGAAAGTTTAAATATTTATGTATAGAAAAAATTTTCGTTGAAAAATATATACCTCTGTAAAAGACTTATAACACGTCACTCAGACAACGACCCAAAAAATTATTTTAACTTTAATATTTATTGTCAAACTAAAACTTTAGGGTTCATACACTTTTTTTTTTCTAATTAATATCATTTGAGTTTTTTTTTAAGATCAGATATATCCACATAAATATGATTTTGATGAGGATATATAAATATTACTTTATTTGTGATATATACAATTTCCTAATTTTATTGTTATTTTTTTTTAAAGAAAACCAATAAAATTCAAAGGTAATTTGGTATTTTCACTGCATTTTAATCTTAATTAAAGTAAATTAGGCTGATTGAAAAGGTCATGGCAATGATAAAGGCATACATAAGTAATTTTAATGTGCTTTGCATAACCACTTACGAAAAGAAAGCAACACGCAGTGGTTTTGACCCCCTAATAGTGGGTCTAATAAAGTTATGACAAAATTATATATCAGCCTTTAATTTTCATTAAATGAATCTACATTAAAAGTAGTTTTCATTAATAAATGATTCTACGTTAAATAATAACAACCACTTTATCCAGTGTAGTGCAATGTTGCATGAATGATTATTAGACAGACTTATAATCGAATCCTTAAGTCAATAACATTATTACAGTACTATTATACACAATAGAATGCTATATAATTACATTACGTGAATAATTAATTGACAGACTTATAATCGAATCCCTAAGTCAATAATATTATTATAGTACTATATATACACAATAGAATGCTATATAATAATATACTAGTATGATTTTATTCAATGTCTATGATTTTATGTGGGAGGATGTTATTTTTTTTTCCTTATAGAGTTAATAGAGAAATTTATTAATTCAGTTTGGTTCATAAAATATCTTCTAAGTATATATGTGTTAGGACTCTAATAATCATATATGACATCTAACCGAGTTAATAAATTTATAAAAGTTATTAAGTCATTATAATTGGTGCACTACTGTAACTGCATATTGTTTGACAGTCTCTACTAGATTGGTGTTGGTCTTTCTTTGTAAATAATAATAAAAATAAAAAATGAACATTCTCAATAATATTAAATGATTACTAATATGTAATGAAAAGGAATTTACTATTAAGTCATTTCAGTCTTTTGACGGCAAAGAGTGAAAAGTGGGGGACCATGCCCCCACGCTCGGCAGCGCTCGGGGGACACGCTGCTGCCCTACACGTGTACGGTTGGATGGCCGTTTCTTTATGGGGAACAACGCCACTCGAATCTCGGCCTTTAAATATCGCCACGTGTCACACGATGCTTGTTCTCTGGGACGCGCGTGGGTGCTAGCCGAGACAAGCGAAAAGAGAACAAGTGGCACGCCTTCCTATTCTCACGCCGGATATTCCTTCACGATACGCCGACGTTCAACCTCATCCGTCCGATCAACTGGTCCATCTCTTCTTAGTCGTTGATTTTGTCGATCCTTAAAAAACGGGCGTACGAAATCGAAATCCAGAGTAAAATGGGTGAAATCCAAACGGCCTCGGGATCCTCGAGAAAGTTACAGTCTGGGCTGGGGCCAAAAAGTAAAAGTTAATATGGGGCCCTCTTTTGGCGTCAGCATCATGTGAATTTCTCGAATAACCCTTCCAAATTTCAGTTATGCACAATCAGATCAGTGGAGTAAAAACTAAAGAGTAGAGAGAGGTGAGTGGAGGGGTAACTTTGGGTTTTGGGGTGGGACCCGAAATGCGGTAAAAAAGAGTGGAAGTTTAAACTGGGACCCGCTTTGGATTAAGAGTTACAGTACATGTGTACGGGCATACAGGAAAAATTCGTGATATATTGTTTTCTTTCTTTTTTTTTTCTTTTCATTTTTTGTCATTTCGGTTCTCTAACTCGGTTCACTCGGACCGGACCGGTTGTCAAAATTGGACCGAATTTACTCGGTCTAATCTCTGACCGTTCATATCAATATAGTTTTTATTATATATATTTATATAAATAATTTTATTGAAAATTTTACTATTGAAGTAAAAGAGACGTTTCCAGTCATCATCAATTAGGCACTCGCCTTTTCTTAGAAAAGGAAAGCTAACCCGGTTTATAATGCGATTCAAGAGAAAAAAACGGTGAAAAAAAAACCGAACCGGGATCATTTCTCTGATCTTTTTAAATAAGAGTCCCTTGCATCGCATCAAACACTCTATACGCTCACTTCCAAATTGTTTTCAGATCTCCTTTTGATGTTTTTCTTTGCCATTTTCTGAATTTTCTCTGCTTTTCTCTACCATTTGTTTGTTTTTTTATACTTGTGTTGATGGATTACTGACAAACAACCAAACCGTAGTGTTTGTTTCTTTTCTGTATTATTACCAACAAGAACGGATTCCTTCTCTGATTTTCCTGCTTTAATTTTCCTATATACTTGTGTGTTTATGACCTCTTGAATGTTTAATCTCTGAAAGCTTGCATCTTTAGTTAAGTCACTGAGTTTCAGAGCTTTAGACCAAGAAAATAAGAGAAAGTTAGCATCTTTAGAACTTTGTATGATCTTTGAGGTGAGTTGTTGTTGTTTCTTTCCTTCATAATGTCTTTGATGTTCAATTTGTAATAAAAAAAAAGGCGTCTTTTTTAGTTTTTAGAATGTTGGGAAAGAGGTCTAGAGCAAAGCAAGGAGGTTCATCTCTGTTTTGTCCTGTAAATTTTAAAGACTCTGGTGCTGCAATGAGTCCCACATCAATACTTGAAACCAAACACTTCTCAAGACCAGTAGGACTTGGCATTGTTGATGCTCTCACTGATGATGAAGGTCATGGCAATCCTTTGAATCAGGACTCTAGAATGGTACTCTTTGGTTCTAAGCTCAAGATTCAAGTCCCATCTTCCATTAATGGCCCTTTTGGATCTCCTCCTTCTTCTCCTATAGAGTTTGGCATCAAAACTAAAACTTCTCAGCTTGCTCTCTTCTCCCCTGCCAGGAGATCCCCCACTCCTGAGATTCTAATGAGGAGTCTTTCCTCCAAAGAGATTGAGCTCTCAGAGGACTACACTTGTGTGATTTCTCATGGTCCTAACCCAAGAACTACTCACATCTTTGATGATTGTATTATTGAGACTTGTGGTGATGGTTTCATTGCTTCCAGGAAGGAGAATGCTCTAACTGTTGATGCTGCTGCTGCTGCAGCAGCAGCAGCAGCAACAACAGCTTCTTCTACTTGTGATGATTTTCTCAGCTTCTGCTATGCATGCAACAAAGCACTTGGACAGGGGAAAGACACTTTCATGTACAGGTATCAGAGATTGTTTGATTTGAAATTTTTTTTTTCTCTTTTTCTTTTTTTTTACCCATTCCATGGTGGTTAAACTTGTTGCAGTTATTACTGAAGTTTATGATTCTTGTTTGCTTTTTCTGACAAAGACTAGACATTGGCCTTGCATTTGTTATTTAGTTGTAGGTGACAAAACTCTATCCACTGATTTCTTTGTCCTCCATGCCTGTTGAGGTCCCACTCTTTTGCAACTTGTTCTAATTTTTCATCAATGCATTTGTAACATGATTAGTGCTTGTCAAGATGATGTATTTATTCTGAAAATATATCAGAGCTATTGAACTTGAACATGTCTAATAATTTGATTAATGTTTTTTCACAGAGGTGAAAAAGCATTCTGCAGCCATGAATGCAGGAATCAAGAGATGCTTTTTGAGGAAGAGTTGGAGAAATTCTCACGAAATTCATCATGCTGATATCCTTTGTTAATCTTTTGTAAATTCCACCTTTGTGTGTTTGTCTTGTCTTTCTGAAGTTCTTGTAGATGTTTGGGTATCCCAAAGTTTTTGGAGAAGTCTCAGAGTGTAGCTTTGTTGTATGAATTCTCAGAAATCATATTTAATTAAACTGGTTAATATTATTATTATTATTGTTGTTGTTATTAATTATCATCTCTTAAGTTTGGGGTTAATTAATTACAAACATTTATTATTATGGATATCAACATCGCCAACGACTCTGATAACATGTTGATTTTTTCTGCCTTGAAAAATGGAGTTAATTGTGAGCTCACCCACTCGTGTGCTCTGTATTTATTTCATTGTGGTCCTATGGGTTTCAGTCAATCTTCTTCTTTTTTTTTTTTAAATTTAATGTTGGTTGGGTTTGTTGGTAATTATAAGCCTTACAGATCCAGTTTTGGTGTAGACAAATCATTTTCTATTTTTTTGTTTAATTTAAAAATTTTTTGTTTTATCTCTGGTTTGGCACCATAGCTGAAGTTCGTGATTAAGAGTGGTGTATTTTTAATTGATGGAAATGGGCAGTATGACATCAATTTAATACTTTGGTCTTTATATATACATAATATATATTTATATAACTTTTAATGTTGTCCGAATTGGTTATTATTATTATTATTTTGAAAAAGTGAAATGTTGACCTATATAAAATTGTTAAGGTAAAAACAGGTATATTATTGTAACAATTATGATGATTTAATCGACCAATTAGAAATAAGGTTTTTAAGAGACGGATAGATACATTATTGTACCAATTAACATTATTGTACCAATTATAATAATTTAATTGACTATTTAGAAATTTATTAACTCAACTAAAAAAAATTCTTAAGGACAATTAGCTACATTATTGTACCAATTATGATAGTTTAATTAATCATTTAAAAATTTCTTAACCCAACCAAACATGACATGAGGCGAGATATTAGAAGTTTTTTATAAATTAAATTGAAATAATAAATCTCTTGAAGAAAAGAAACAAACTGATTCACTATTCAAGTACATCAAAAGAGAAACAGACCGATCCACCATTCGAAAAACAATCCACAACCGATTCAACATTCAAATCACCATTCAAATAACAATCCACTACCGATTCAACATTCAAATCATCATTCAAATAACAATAGTCTCATCATTCAAATCACCATTCGCAGAACAATCCACTACAGTTCAAATCCACCATTCAACAACAAGAAGAACAATCCACTACAGTTCAAATCCACCATTCAACAACAATCCACTACCTTTCAAATCCACAATTTAAATCATCTACCATTTTACATGACTGTTTCACCGTTCAAGTAACAAATCAATCAACAATTTATCAGTCAAGTACCAATCCATCTTGAATTAGAGATGGGCACAAGCCGGTTAACCGGTTCAGCCCGACGGGCCCGATCTGTCGGGTTGCGATTCACCGGCCCATTGACCCTGACTCAGCTTAGCTGAGTGTAGAACCCAATGAGCCGGATTGGCCCGTGGAACCCGACGGGTGGTGTCACAGGAAGCCGGGCCTGGAACCGGTCCAACTTCCATATTGACCTAGCGGGCCGGCCCAGTGGGTTAGACCCGGCGGGCCAGATCGGGTTGGCCCACCCAATAAAAAACATTAAAAAATTCTTAAAAATTTAGAAAATTAAAAATAATAAAAAATTAGAAAATTCAAAAAATGGTCAGACCCGACGGGCCGGGCCAGGTTGCAACCCGGTTCTAAACCGGGCCAGGCCAACCCGGTTCTAAACCGGGTCTGGCCTGGCTGGTTGATCCGGGCCAACCTGTAACCGGCCCGTCTCCATGACGGACGCTGAACCCGTGCCCACCTCTATCTTGAATCACTGTGTAGTGATTATTAATATTGCATTATTTCATTCTACTTAATCCAAACTTTCTATGAGTTTAATTATAACAAAAAAATCTGATTTAAATAGCAATTCTTTACATGCCAAAAAAAACATATAGTAATTATTCTAAAAACATGTGAATCTTGTGTACTCTCACAACTCTGAAAACTCTCTTATTTTACAAATATTCCATGATAATATTTTATAATTAACTTAAATTAACATATCAATATTAAAAATAATTTTAAAAAAATTCCCAAAACAGAGGCTTCCTCTGTTCTGAGTTTAGTCCGCATTTCTTTTCTACTTTTAATAAAAAGCTAATTAATACTAATTAGCTAATGATCACCAATTACTTAGAAAAGAAAAGGGGAAATAAGACACTCCAGAAAACAAATTAAAAGAAACATCAAAAATACATAAAACAAGGATAAACACTCATTTATTTATCCAAGATTAGTACAACTCTCCATATGGCTCATGGAAAGCTCTTCTTATTTTTTTCTCAAACCTTAACATATATTCACATGTTTACACCTCTTTACAAAATTACACAGCAACTACCAACCAGCCATACTTAAAACCTTACAAAAAAAGAAATTAATTTAAAAGGCAGTAAAACCAAGTAGAGGTTCAAATCTAGAAGTTCCTTCTTTGTTTTCTTCTTTCCAAGGCTTATCTGGACCAGAACAAAAGCCTTGCTCTGTTTGTGCATTAAGAAGTTTATCCACTTGACTTGCTGAATCCCTGAAGACCAACTCTTTGGCCTCCTTCTCCATCTTAGTCCAAACATTGTTCTTCCCTATATAAATAAATAGTTACAATTAACTTAAAAGTCACCAAATAATCAAAATGCATCATAATCAACAATAAACAAAAGGTTTATCTTGAATACCTTCTAAAAAAAAGCAGGTTGGCTGTATCCAACCTGCTTTTTTAAAAAAAAAGCATAATTCTTTTCTAATCATATCATTTTTAGAATACTACTATAAGAGAGATACACAGGAAGAAAATAAGCTAAAATTTCAAGATAAACAAACAAATCAAGCAAATAATATGCATATAAATATATATACCTGTAATGAAGATCCTCTGGTTGTTCTCAGCTCTAATACCAAAGCACAGAAGCATGAAATTTTCATCTCTGGAAGCAATACTAGTACTAGGATGCCCAGCAGGGACAACTACTAATTTGCCTGGAGTATCTCTGTTTTGATACTCTGATAATATCCTCTCCCTTCTTGTTTTCCTTGACCTTCTCCTTCTTCTTCTTCTTCTTCTTGCTACCTTTCTCTTCTATCTTCCTGCCTTTCTGTGTGTGGACAAGCCATCTCTAAATGTCCTCTTCCTCTTATCACCAATACAATCTTGATTGCTTCCGTGTTGTAATGCAACATCATCATTGAACCCTTCAATCATATATATATAAGAATGGTTCAAGAAATATTCTAATTTTGATACATATCTAATAATAATACATATATATGTTTAAATAAAGATGATTACTTTGGTAATGTTAGCAATGGAGATGTCAATATTAAGATCACGTAGTTGCTGGTAATCATGGGCATTGACTTCATGGAGCTTGCCATGCCTGTTAGAAATTGAAGGCCTCTTGTGGAGAAGATTGAATGGCTTGTTTGATTGCTCAAAAGGCCATGGTATTGTTCCACTCCCACTTTCCGATTGCTTGATAATGCCTCTTATCTGTTCATCTGTTGCTTTTACCATTGTATCCTCATCTTGCTTCTGCCGATCATGCCCAAGCACATGCCTTAGTTCACCTCTTTCAGCCTACAAAACCAGATTAGATAATAATATTATTAACTATATATCATGCATGAAAATGAAACTATTTTATATATCAAATCAATTATAATAAGGTTAAAATTATTCAATATATACTCACACACATTGAAAGAAGCTTCAAGAACTTCAGTGCTAAAGCTCTTCATAAAACTCCTGCATTAATATTTAAAGATAATGTCAGTAATTAGTAACAATTTATATTAAAACTGATCAAAACAATGTTCCAAACTAATATGAAATATACAAACCTTAAAGCGACCTGGAATTGATGAAATTGGGTTGATGAGCATTGCAATCTTGAGCTTCTCTTTGTCATCCTTGTTTATCAAATACACTTGTGCACCTGCTGGAACTCTCATAACATCTCCTTCATTTATTTCTTGAGACTCAAGAACATGATTTTCTCCCATTAACATAGATATAACTCCATTCCCTAAATATATATATATATATATATAGATATATATATATATCCATGCATCATTAATTAATTAGTTAGTGAAAAAGAACCAATAATTAATCAATGAAACAAAGAAAATAAAAACAATATACCATTAATGACATAAAAGACTTCATGAGCATCCCAATGGTTTGGCATAACAAAAGTCTTTGGATCAACCTGAAGTATAGCAACCCTATAGTTCTCAATCCCCATCAATAATGGTGACTTCTTTGAGAACCTCTCAAGCACTTTGAAGTACCCATGCTCAGACTTTATCCAGTGCTTGAAGCTCTGCTCACCAAACAAGAATGGGGACTTCTCTTCCTCCTGCTCCCCCTCACCTTCTCTCTCCAAACACAAGAGTTCACATCTCTTTCTCTCATGCTTGTCCAAAGCCTCTTCACACTCTTTGTAGCAGTGTTCTCTCTTAAGCTCTGATGTTAAGCATGGAGCAAAGAGAAGAGAAGGATGTAAGCTAATGAGCATGCCATTTTGTTTGTTAATTGAGCTTGTGATGCTGAGAGAAAAGAAGTAGAGAAAATGTATTTATAGAAAAAGAAAAAGGGGGCAAAATGGGAACAACTCGTGGTTCGTGATTGCATGCAGATGGACACGTAACCGTTGAGGTGTGCATGAAGTCTCTCCACGTGGATGTTCGTGAAACACGTGGCAGTGACTTAGGTAATGTGTGGCATGAGAATATGGACACTGAGGAGCTCACAGATGAGATAAATTACAGGGGTGTTTGGTTGACAAGTTTGGAATGGCCAAATTAAACATACGTAGAAAATGTATATTATATTTAGAAAAATAAAATAAAGTTTCAATAGAATGAGGATATATGTTTTGGATATTTCAAAAATTTTGGGTCATTTGATCAAATTGGAAGTAACCGTGGACTTCTTTTTGAGAATTTTTTTTTATTATAATATTTCATTAATTTTAAGACTAATTAACTTCTTACAAAGTAATTATTTATTTTAAAGTAAGGTTGATGTAAATAATTAAGATGTTTACCTATCTATATATATACATACTATATGAAAGATTTATTTATTTTTTAATTATATTGTAAAATAACCTTAAAAATAAGTAAAGATCTACACTAAACTCTCAGACAATATAAGCAAAAACAAGCAACAATATATCTAACCAAAATATTGAACTCTTACTCTAGCCTTTTTTCACATTAAAACAACTCTAGTTTTTTCTTCTTCCTATAATTTAAGCTATTTGCATAATTTTAATTGGTATTTTATTTTTCTTATAACAAACAAATTAAAGTTTCATATATATGCATTTTTATAAAATTACAATTAATTATACAATTATAAAATTTAAATATTTTGTAAATATACATTTTCCGGCCAACGATGATGGTCTTTCTATTGAATCACTTAACTAATATATTAAAAATATCGGTATCCACAATATTAGAATTTATTTAGAAATTACAAAATATTGCATATCAATGTTATAATTTTTAACGGACTCCAACTGCTTATCTTCAAAGGCACTTATACATCAAAAAGCTTAATTACCTACTAATTTATGTAATTTTAAAATTTTCTTGTGTTGCCTATCCTTTATTTTTCTCTATGAAACCAATTAAAATATCTATATTTTAAAACAAATAGAAAAAATTTCCTCATATATCTTTATATATTTCGCTCTATGACAAATAATACTCGGCAAATAATTATATATATATATATATATATATATTTATCTTTGCATGAAAAAAATCGGTATTATCCAGTGATGAGAGAGAAAGCAATTGGACTATATATATCAGGCCTCATCATGCACAGCAGGCCAAAACTCCATGCAGCACCATCGTACGTGGAAACACAAAACCATGCAGCCTTACACGTGTGCATTCATATATCCCTCTCATGCTTATCACCACTTCCATTATCTCTACTCCATCTCCATCTTTCTATATATACTCATCTTCTCCATCTCTCCAACATCAAAACCGAATTGCAGTCCTTTGCATTCCATCAATGGCCACCTTTCCAAAAACCCTACCTTATCTCCTTCTCGTCCTCTCCATCTTCCTTCTTTCTGAGGGTCTTCAGCAACAAGATTCTGAGAAAAAGCTTCAAGAATGCTATCAACGGTGCGAGAAAACGCAATTGGAGAAGGCCAGCTTGGAACACTGCAAGATACGCTGCCAAGCTGAGCACGGTGGAGATGTTTATCAAGAAGAGAGAGGAGAAAGAGACTACGTTTTCCGGAAAGAGAGGTTTGTGCAGAGGCTCAGGACTGAACATGGGACCGTGAGAGTCCTCCCAAACTTCTACCAATTGTCCAAGTTGTTGGTCGGGGTTAGTAACTACAGGGTCTCAGTTATCGATCTCAAACCAAGAGCCTTTCTCAAACCTCATCATCTTGATGCTGAGGTCCTTCTCTTTGTTGCCAACGGTATGTATATATATATATGTAATGTTCATTAATAAATCTTAATCAAATTTTTAGAACATGTACTATATATATATAGGACGTGGAAGTGTTGGTGTGGTGGATTCGGAGAGCAGGAACACTCATGATGTGAGAGAGGGTGATATCTTGAGGATTCGGGCTGGGTCCATCTTCTACTTGGCTAACAAGGATAGCAATGAGAGGTTCATCATTGTGAAGCTGTTGAATCCAGTCACCCAGTATGGCCAGTTTAAGGTAAGTCTCTTCATAATTTGCTATGTCATTCGATGCATGGTACCCAATCTCATCATGAGATGATTCTAATTAATATGCTATTTTATATATATATATATATATATATTTGCAGGAGTACTTTGCTGTTGGCTTCCAGCAAGCTTATCTTCAGCGCTTCAGTAGAGAGGTTAAAAGGGCAGCCTTCAATGTAAGTATATATACAACTTCCTATACATAACAGTCGTGTTTATTTTCATCTAGACTAATTAAACTAATGGTGGATCGATCTATTATATGTATATATGTGCATCAGTTAAAAGCTGAGGAAGTTGAAGAACTATTTGGAGGACAACAGCAAGGACAGCAGCAGCAACAGCAACAGGGAGCAATCATAAGAGCATCAGAACAGCAGATCAGATCAATCAGAGGGTCAGAAGGTGGCAGTTCACGTCCATCCACTGAGTCAAGGGGTCCATTCAATCTCTACAAGAAACGACCCACACACTCCAGCAACCGTGGGAGACTCATTGAGGCTGACCGTAATGATTACCAGCCACTGAGGGACTTGGACATTCAAGTCACCTTCGCCAACCTCACTAAGGTTATAAAGGAAAACAACGTCTTAATTAATTACTTAAATTAATTAACTTCTATATAAATCCATACCAATATTTAATTGTCTCAAAGTTCTCATCATGTTCTTCTTGACAGAGATCCATGTTGGGCCCGTTCTTCAACACTGAGTCACACAAGATAGCATTAGTAACACAAGGACGAGGCACTATAGAGTTTGTGTGTCCTCATCTCTCTAGCCAGAGACAACCAAGAGAAGGTGAAGAACAAGAGAGTGAGCAGACAAGAGGAGAACATGGACAAGAACAAGAAGAAGAGCAAGAGCAAGAGCAAGAGCAAAAGTGAGCCAAGGTATGAAAGAGTTAGGACTGAAGTTAGTCAGGGTACTCTCTTCGTCATCCCACCAGATCATGCGACCGTGCTGATATCTTCCGACGAGAATCTTGAGGTGATTTGCTTTGAGACAAGAGCTGAAAGGAACCAGAGGATCTATCTGACTGGTCCTAACAATCCATATAGAAGAATGGAAGATGCTGTTAAGGAGTTGACCTTTGGAATAAGCTCAAGGAAAGTTGATGAGAGGTTGGCTCAGCAGAAAGAGAGGGGGATCCTCCCTGGTCCTGAGGAAAGAGAACGCCAGGACCCTCTGTTTTCTATCACTGATTCCTTTGAGGTTTGAATGCTTTATATGTTTTATGTAATGGAGATGAGCAAGTGTGTTTGGTGAGTGGAGATGTAACTAGTTAAATAAGAACTTGCGAAGCGTTGTTAATGGAAGTATGTAATGATAATAAATAATTAAATAAGATCGCCTTTTTCTAGTATTTGTTTTGAGTTTTACTTGTTGAACGTTGAGGTTTGTTTTTTTAAAAAAATAAAAAAAAATAAAAAAAAATCACAATTTATTGAAAGAAAAGGGTCAAGGTTTGTTAATATTGCAAATTAGAACATTGTATATATATATATTTATATAAATCATACTTATTACACTTATATTAGTTATATATACACAGATATCACGGGCACATGCACCACAAAACAACTTTCAAATATTATATATTTACATCAATTCTAGAACATGATATGTCAAGAGTTATTACTTGAAAGATACCTTAAAAACTTCTTTTTTTTTTCTTTTTTTTTCAACGTAATATTATTATTATTATTAATTATTAATTATTAATTATTTGAGATCGAGTTCGATAGACCAAATTTTATTAACATATCATTTCATAATTTTTAGATTTATCTTTTCATCGTTTTACACTTTTAAGTCTAAATTTTTTTTGAAGCATTTATGAATTATTTAATAACGTATCCAATCTTCTCAGTAACACCTAATAGGACTTGTATGCTTCATGGAAAAAACATATAATGATAAGTGGCCAAATGCGCCATGCAAAGGATGAGCGCTACGTGGCCTGTGTGCCACATCTCATGGAGACAGGGAGAATGAATTACACATTTGATTTGTACAAGAGAAAAAATTCTTTAGATGTTTATGATGAAAATTCTTCTACAATTATCGAGATTAGGGTTTGGATATTTGTATGCTTCATGAAAAAAAACATTTAATATATTTTTTTGAACTATTTTTTATACTTAAAAAAAAGAAACAATATAATGTTGTGGAGAACTTCTCAACTAGAGAAGCTAAATATATTAAAAAGATAAGAAAATGCACCAACAATTACAAGGCAAACACAAAACAAAAATCAAAACAAGGAGAGCAACCCTAAAAAATAAAACCCAGCTTGATGAAAGAACGCATCACCCAATAAGGTAAATCCTTGCCACCCAAAAATAAATTGAGATGATGATAGTTGAATCCAATAGAAGCAAGATTGATAGCCGGAGTCATCCAGTCAGCAGGAATAACAAGCAAGTTAGGTTGATTGAAACAGTCCAATAAAAACTTCAAGTTGCTAATCTGAGGGCAGAATCTCCAGGCCGTGCGCAGATCAGGCTTCCAAATTAACTCCCTGACACCATGATGATCACAAAAAATATTTTTGATTCGAATGTTAAAATCCAACACTGTCTGCATAGCGACTTCCAATGCGAAAAGTTCATCCAAAGAGTTATCCAGCATTAAGTTCATCCAAAGAGTTATCCAGCATTGACTGGGATATACATCCTGCAAGAATTACTTTATAATTAGAGTTGGCAATAAAAAAACCTGTCGACCTTACCTGCGTCCTGGAATTGCCAATTGCATGGAAGAATAGAAAGTTGCCATCGCCATAGTTAAAATTATACAAAAGTAGTTTTTTTCCGAGGGTCAGAAAAGCAATTAAACTCTCTAGTGTGTGCAATGGCTTGATTGACAATAGTTGACTGATTAAATGTGATATTTTTGAAAATTGCATTGCACCGACCAAGCCAAATATAATGTTAAGTGGCCAAATTAATGTGCCATTAATGTGCCATGCAAAGGTGGCCTGTGTGCCACGTCCCATAGTTATAGCGAGAGGGAGTTAAACATTAATTTTATACAAGAGAGATATTTACTTTAATAGACTTTGGTCTAATTTATTTATTTATTTATTTATTGATAAATTTGGACACCATACGGCCTGTATCCTCACAGCAACGGGCAGGTTTGAATAGCAAAACACGAACACCCAAGATGACCCAGGAAGAAACCGATATTAATTGATTGATAGTTTGATTTAGATGACAGTTCGTTTAAAAAATATCAACCAATGTGATATTCTGCCTAAATACTATTTAAATGAATGCAACCCATTATTCAATTATTATTATTATCATAAAAAAAACATAGTAATTAACACTTCAAAAGCAAAAAGGTGGGATCTTATTTATTAAGAGATACATACTTCATTAGGTACTTAGATTACAGTCTCCAAACTCTTTATTCAATTACATATATACTTGAACTTCCTCACCTTCATATGCACAACATATATATCCCATGAACCAGCTTAAAGCTCTCAAAAGCCAAAGAAATTCATGATGTTGGACAGTGGGTACTCTTCTCTTTCCTCAGGCCCGGCCATGATCACAGTCTCCTTCTGGAGAGACAACTTCTCATCCACTTCCCTTGCTCTTCTTCCGAAAGTCAACTCCTTAACAGCATCTTCCATCCTTCTCCATGGATTGTTAGGACCTGCAAGAAAGATCCTCTGGTTCCTCTCCGCACGTGTCTCAAAACAAAGGACCTCTAGATTCTGGCTGGAAGATGCAATCTGGACGATTGGAATTCCTGGAGGGACAGCGTAGACATCACCCTCATTAACTTGGGTGCTGATTCTTTCATACTGTGGCTCACTTTGTTCTTGCTCTTGTTCTTCTTGTTCTTGCTCTCTTCCCTTCTCACTCTCTTGCTGTTCACCTTCTCTTCTCTGGCGTACAAACTCTATAGTGCCTCTGCCTTTCATCACTACTGCTATCTTATGTGACTCAGTGTTGAAGAACGGAGCTAACATGGATCTCTGTCAAGAAGAAGAAGAACAATATGAGAAATTAGAGCTAACTATAAATATTAGTTTGCATATATATATATATATATATATATTAATTAAGACGTGGGTTTTTTTTTAATAACCTCGGTGAGGTTGGCGAAGGTGACTTGAATGTCCAAGTCCCTCAGTGGCTGGTAATCATTACGGTCAGCCTCAATGAGTCTCCCACGGTTGCTGGAGTGTGTGGGTCGTTTCTTGTAGAGATTGAATGGACCCCTTGACTCAGTGGATGGACGTGAACTGCCACCTTCTGACCCTCTGATTGATCTGATCTGCTGTTCTGATGCTCTTATGATTGCTCCCTGTTGCTGTTGCTGCTGCTGTCCTTGCTGTTGTCCTCCAAATAGTTCTTCAACTTCCTCAGCTTTTAACTGATGCACATATATACATATAATAGATCGATCCACCATTAGTTTAATTAGTCTAGATGAAAATAAACACGACTGTTATGTATAGGAAGTTGTATATATACTTACATTGAAGGCTGCCCTTTTAACCTCTCTACTGAAGCGCTGAAGATAAGCTTGTTGGAAGCCAACAGCAAAGTACTCCTGCAAATATATATATATATATAATAGCATATTAATTAGAATCATCTCATGATGAGATTGGGTACCATGCATCGAATGACATAGCAAATTATGAAGAGACTTACCTTAAACTGGCCATACTGGGAGACTGGATTCAACAGCTTCACAATGATGAACCTCTCATTGCTATCCTTGTTAGCCAAGTAGAAGATGGACCCAGCCCGAATCCTCAAGATATCACCCTCTCTCACATCATGAGTGTTCCTGCTCTCCGAATCCACCACACCAACACTTCCACGTCCTATATATATATATAGTACATGTTCTAAAAATTAGATTAAGATTTATTAATGAACATTACATATATATATATACATACCGTTGGCAACAAAGAGAAGGACCTCAGCATCAAGATGATGAGGTTTGAGAAAGGCTCTTGGTTTGAGATCGATAACTGAGACCCTGTAGTTACTAACCCCGACCAACAACTTGGACAATTGGTAGAAGTTTGGGAGGACTCTCACGGTCCCATGTTCAGTCCTGAGCCTCTGCACAAACCTCTCTTTCCGGAAAACGTAGTCTCTTTCTCCTCTCTCTTCTTGATAAACATCTCCACCGTGCTCAGCTTGGCAGCTTATCTTGCAGTGTTCCAAGCTGGCCTTCTCCAATTGCGTTTTCTCGCACCGTTGATAGCATTCTTGAAGCTTTTTCTCAGAATCTTGTTGCTGAAGACCCTCAGAAATAAGGAAGATGGAGAGGACGAGAAGGAGATAAGGTAGGGTTTTTGGAAAGGTGGCCATTGATGGAATGCAAAGGACTGCAATTGGGTTTTGATGTTGGAGAGATGGAGAAGATGAGGAGAGTATATATAGAAAGATGGAGAAGGGATAAGGGAAGTGGAGAAAAGCATGAGAGGGATATATGCATGCACACGTGTAAGACTGCATGGTGGTGTGTTTACACGTACGGCGGTGGGACGCCGCGTATCGGGCATGCATGGCATTGGGTTTATTTGGAACAAGACAAGCTCTTGAGCTTATCTGTTAGGCTTTTGGCTGCTGGCGTTTTGGGCTTGCCTCATTGTTTACTGATCAATTGATTTAATTAAGTCTTCTTAAAGAAATAATAATAAATAATAAAATAAAAATAAAATCTCTTCCCAAAGTGACGACTTATGGTTTTATGTAGTTATTATAAGAACTGAAACAAATTAATATGTTGTCAATAACTTAATCATGAAAACAAATACCTCCTAATTAAAAGCCAAACTGTAACTTACATAGGCTTGACTTGATGGCTCAACCAAATATACTTCACGGGAGCTCAACCGAAATGTAAAAAAGTTAATTTCTACACTATAAACTTCGTTAAATTTTGATTAAAAGCCTAAAAGCACAAAAAACGAACAGTTAAATTTTACTCTTGTAAATCACAAAAAAGGCTCTGACACCAGCGCAAAATTTGCTACCTCTACATGAATCCTGCTCATGGATACAAATCTACTTGAATTTTTTTTAATAAATAATAATAAAAATAACAACAACAAAAACAACACCGGAATTACTGTACACTCTTATCTCTATCAAAAAGCTTCAGTAACTTTTCGTATAACTGTAACTACCTCCTCCATCTACCGAACTTCATCAATTCAATCTTCCTCTTCTTGTGAGCTCTGTGCTTATCAGCTATTCTAAGTTTCCTCTTGGCATAGCGTACAGGGTCAGCAACAGCAGCAACTCTCCATTTCTGCCTCCTCTTGTCTCTCTTCATGCTCAGCATTTTCCGAATCTCATTATAAGTCCTAACAAAGTTGTCGACGCCCAATTCATTGCGAATGCTGTTTCGGACCTCTTCCGCTAATTGTTTAACTTCATCTGAGGCACAAATGAGTCAACAAACAGTCAGCATTTCTGCATACTAATTCTGATGCAAAATACAATGTAACCTGACTACAAGTATAGGGCCTTCATCAGCATTTAGATAAAGTGCTAATGCTGAAGAGGATATCGACAAAGTACAGAGTAAAATCTAACTCGAAAAAGATGGAATTTGATCAAATATGGATGGCTGAAGACAATATCAACAAAGTAGAGAGCATAAAAGCTAACAAACAACGATCAAAATTTAATTAAATATGGATGGACTGACAAAAACAGTCATTGCAATAATTAACAAATAGACGCAACAGGGTAATATTTAGAGACTAACCACCAATAACCTTCCCAGCAAACCCTTCACAAACTTTATACAGTGGTAGCAATAAGTAGACAGCATATTCCTGGCAACCCTCTGAACCAATTTGTGAAGCAATCGTCTTAAAGGAATTGAAGATGACAGTCATCTGAGGACAAATTGAGATAAGCCATTAGAAAGATGATGAGGTTGAGTGGCAGGTGGGGAATATCTGAGGGTGCAAGCACAACATACAAAGGCACCAGTTAGAAAAATAAATGCAGTAGAAATTGTTTAATACCCACCTGAGCATTGTCCGTTTCCAAGGCAATCTTTCCCATTCTCTTGAGAAGAGGCAGAACAAGCAAGGCCTGAAGGTCACCCTTGCTCTCCTGTTCAGATTGATTCAATTTTGCTGAAACCTTTGAACTGGTCGCTTGTAGAAAAACACTCCTTGCTTTTTTCGAACCAAGAGATTCAAAAGCCCTGAGATAGGAGTCTTGTTCATGAGGGTCAAGAGTAGACCACAATTCATGCAGGAAGACATTATTGCTCTTTCTGGTGAAAGCATGCAGCCCACACACTGAAAATACTAGATTTTGAGTGACTATATGGCTTGTTGAATCATCAGTTAGAGGCATCCTCAGTTGATTCAAGAAGGAAACAGTTATCGCAAAGAGATTTCCTGGGTTGAGCAGAGACAAGGTTTCAAACTTCAACCTATCATTATCCCCAATACCACCTTCAGATATAACAGAGAAATACAAGGCCACCAGTCGACTGGATATATTCCGCAATGATACATGGGGATGCAGCAATAATTTACAGATCATTTCCCAAATATCCTGTCAAAAGAGCAAATACATGTGCATGAAGAAAGCAAACAACCATCTTCATCATGCTGAACTTATAACAAAATGACAGTGGGTGATATGCCCTAGATTTGTCCCATTTTATAATTCAATCATGTGGATGAGAATGTCTATTATTACTGTGAATGGTTTTAGATTGAATAACAATGATGACAGGTTGATGGCATGTTTTAAATATATAGCATGGCAATGTTATTTTCCAGGAAGTAATTAGAAATATTGTTCTAAAAGCAGATATGATTAGCTCTGAATTGGTTATTATTCTGTAATGAAAAAGAGAAATCTAAATTGTAACAAAAATGTTGAAGAACAGAATTAATAATTGTGAATGATTAATAAAAAGTGATGAGAGGGATGGTCTATATTATTGCAATTCTTAATTTTTACAAAATCCTCCAAAATAAAACCAGTTGTGTGCAACATATTTCTTCATAATGCTCCAAGGCATATTACGACTGCTGAATGTACTTGTGCATGAAAATAAAATTGCCATGTCCAAAAGTTTTCACATATTACAGACGAAATGGTGTTGATGGCTTAGAATCAAATCCAAAATGGACAAAATAAAGATTCCACACCAACTTGGCAAAGAACATTTTATGCTAGAAAAGCCTTTCATACCTCAAGGTCCTTCTCAAAAGCGAGCCTCGGAATATTGAGAAGCATCTTCTCCAACATAATGAGGGAGTGGTAGGCTTCTTTCCAAAATGGCATTATCAGATTATTTGAAGCATCATATGTTTCACCGCTTGCATCAACAGAATGTTCCAATATATTCCTAGTCACATCCAAAATTATATTTATATGCTTCTGAAATCCTTTCTTCAGTACATCAACCAATAGACCAAGAACCTAAGAAAAAAAATCATCAGGACGGATGCCATCAGATGGCCAACCAAAGGCATATACTACACCAAGAAATTGCAAAAATCGAGTTATATGAAATACACCATGGAAGTAATCTGATGACCATGCAGCTCTAATGAAAAGTACACAGTAAACACAACATCACTCAATACAATATTTCAAAGGTAGAACTGCTGAAAGACAGAAAAACACCCATCTGTAAATATTTTGTAATCATTACAACAAAGCTGCAAATGTGTTATGCCATACCATAAGCAGAGGAACTGCACACAGCTGTCTAGTTTCTATCTGCTAATTTTGTTAACAGAGTTTTGTGTTCACCTGGCACTCACAAAAATTTCCATACCTTAGGCTGTTTCACATAAATTCATATCCAAAAGCAATCTCAATATTAAGATATCTTGATATAGGTTCTACAACTTGTCACCTACACAGGATATCCTCATATGACCATACAATAGCTGCGCCTTCTATTTATGCTGACCATGACATATCAAAAACACATCATGGCAATAAAAAAATTAATTTTGCATAACTACTAGGTCAAAATCCATTCAATATATTACTGGACCTGCATGGGCAACCAATGAGAACTCCTGATCAATAAGGACTGAAGGCAATCCCACAGCAGTTGGTAGTTCAAACCATATATAGTCCAGAACCCTAAGAGGTGGATTACACAATATCTAAATTGGTGAAAGAAAGTTGATGAACCACTACTTAGAACATACGTTCAAACATAAGTATAAGCTAAATAAAAATGCCATGAATTACCTGGGCTGCTGCACTCCACAAATGTTGCTTTTCACTTGTATACCATGAAAGGCTATATGCCAAAATGGGATCGAGGGCATGCCTGCTAGTTCGACTAAGCAATTCCTTTATTACTGTGGCAATCATAGATCGGATTTTATCATCATGCTCATTAGCTAAAGCAACCACCAGATGGAGAAAAAATGCATGAGCCTGAGCATCCAAAACACTTCTTGGAAACTTGACAAGGACAGTGTGGAGCATCTCAAGCACGGCTTCTCTTCCAGAACAATGTTCATAGCTAAGAAAACAGAACAGGGGAAAAAAAAGAGTGAGGTCAGGCTAGAAAGGACATCACAATGGCACAATAGTCAGAAACACTTACCTTAGATTTGTAAGTAGGAAATCCATATGCTGCTGCAACCGCTTGTCAGAAAGATGATAGTCCAACAAAAATTGCAATAAAATTTGGCTGCATTTTTTGCGAATTGATTCAGACTGATTTGTTACCATCAATTCTCCAACTCTCATAACAAGATCATAGATTTCATGGACAACTAGCTTTCTGCCAATAATGGACTTCAAAAGTGATAGTGCAACAGGAGAAGGATTGGTTTGAAGATCCACAAAGAGTGGAAACTGAACAAGCGAGTGAAGTTGATCATCAGAAAGTGAGATCCTGCCACTGTGTAACAGCACAGTAAGCAACTTTAGACAAGATTGCACCAAAGTACTCCCCGGATTTCCTGATGTCTGTGCAATATCTAAAAGTAAAATCTTGATTTTAGTAGCCTCAGCTTCAAGTGATGGCAAAGGAAGCCTTACCAATGGAGCAAGGCATCTAAATGAAGCTGAAAGAACATCTTCATATTTGGAATTCAGGCACTCTCCAAGAAGTTTGACAAAAGGATCTAAAAGCGTCAGTAGGTGTTCGTCTTTCTTGTCCAATTTCATATTGTTCAAACGATTGTGCAGTAATCCAAGAGCAAACACAATGAAAAGATGAGACTTTGCTAATCCATGGTTAAAGGATTTCACCACAGATGCTTTGTCAACCTTTGAATCATCTTCATGAATATTGTCTTCAATAAGACCATACACAAATATGAATAGTTCCTCCAGCTGTACAGAAGGATTGCATTCAATTCCTGAGGCTACATGCTGTAGCATCATTTCAAGTTTAGCTTTTGTTTTTGGCTTGATATGTTTCTCTAAATATTTGGATAGTGGGAGAAGAAGTTTCAAAGCATGGGTTCTAAATGTAATCCTTTGGCCAATCAATTTCAGCGTATCAAATGACCTGCTTTTTCTAGTTTCCTTCATTTTTGAAGCAATTTTATCAACTTCCTTCTCCTCAGCAACATCTCCTAGAACATCATTTTCCACTATACAAAGAAGCTCTTCCAAACAATAATCAAGTGTACCAGCAACAGGAACAGTTAGTGTGTTAGATAATATGAAATTAAGGGTATAGCCCAAAACATGCAATTCATAGCCTCTTTTTAATGTTGCTTGAAGAACTTTGACTATAAACTGCAAGTATTCCATACCCAACTCCTTCAAACATGCAGTTAAAGCATGCCTTGCTTCATCACGAATGCTTTCCAGGCGATTTTTCAGAAAGTTACTAATGCGATGAATGACACTAGGCAACTGTGAGTCCATGGTATCAACTGGTAGCAACTTCAGCAGTTTGAGGACAGCAAGACTAATATTAACATTGACTTTCTCAGAATCTGATGTCAATAACTTCTGTATCTTTGGGAGGACAGTCTCATGCAGATAATTCTGTATATGACAAGGAATTCTCAACCCAGAATAACTAGTGGTGGAAGCAATCTTGGAATTCCCGCTGATGGAACAAGAAATTGAAGCTGCAGAATCACCATCAACGACTTCATGACCAGAATTTGGTTCAGAAAAATGGAACATGTCAAGAATAGCAGACATTAAACGTAACAAGATTTTTTGTTTATCTGGCTTAAATTTTATTTCCCGAAAGCATCTCATCAAAAGAGTGCGGTATGAATCCCACTGCATACGACTTGATATAGAAGCAAGTGTCTCAACACATGCATTTCTTAGGTGTTCTCCTTTACCATCTTTCACATAAAATAGCATATTAAGAACCAGAGGAACAAATATTTTCACAGTCACATTCTGCATTATAAAGTTGCAATGATCAGAATGAGAACAAAACACAAACAACGAAAGGAATTAAACTCACAAAGACATTATTGCTTGCAACATCAAATATTGGGGATGTATTTAAGACCAATATATAACGGGAAGGCAGTATTTCAGCAGTTTAGAATGAGTTTAGACCATTTCTGCACCAGCTAAAGTTATATATGTGAAACTATGCAGAATCCACATTTAACAAATCTCTGTGCAGTGGGCTGGCCTTTATCAAGTGAAAATATTTATTTTGCAAAAATACACAAACTTAAAGCAAAGAACTTGGGTACTCCACAAGGCAGTGCTACAATCATGAACATATGAATCACCCTAATAAAATTTTGAAAAAAATAAACAACTGCAAGGAGATAAGTCATAGTTGTATATTGTAGAACCAGAACCTTGGATAAAATTTTTAGGGGATCATCTCTTGTCTATGCCACATTGATTGACAAAATAAGAACCATAAAGAAACATTTTGCTCATAATGACTTGGTCAGTTATGAATTCTGTAACAGTTCTAAAAAGGACAAAATATTCAGATATAGCGACTGGCATAAAATTCCAAGTAATTATATCATGCTTATGACTTCAATCTGAACACATATAATAACCAGGCCAGAGAAAATGCATTGCATACCTCAGATATGTTTCCCACACTGATAACATTCCTGAAATGTGCTAATGCCTTTATCCTCCTGTGTATCTGTACCAAAAAAAAAAAGACATATCTGGTGAAATATTGGCCTACAATACCTCCTGAAAATTAGAGCATGTCAAAATTGATTACCTGTAAATGAAGAATGTTATTGAAAAAATCTGTTTCTACATCCTCACAGTACAAAGGCCTCAATGAATTGAGGGCTGGCTCTCCATTAAAATTATAAACCATGTCACGAAGAAGAATGACCCATTCCTGGAACCACAAAAAATCTTATAATTAGAAACAACTTTATTTGCAGTCCAAGGAAATTAAGAGAATAGAAAGAATTTACTTTTTGCACAGAGATATCCTTCTTCATGGCTTCTCCCATATTGGACAGAAAAATGTTCTTTATGATCTTCTGAATGGAGACTTTCGTCCAAGTAACACTAGTATCACTTGATCTTTGAGTAGTATTTACTTTGTCGCCTTGTGGCTCAAATTTGGAGATTATTTCATCACAATACTTTTTCTCTGAATTTACAATTGGCCCAGCAAACTGTACAAACGATAATAAGGCCCTTGATGCACTTTGCCGGAAGACCAGTTCTTCAGATGACATATCATATACACATTGAGACAGAATTATCAATGCATGATCATCTTTGAGCACGGAAAATAACTCTGGCTTTATTGATCCATAAGCCTCGACTCTAGTGTCATAATCAGGCTCACCAATTTCTAAGGATGATGCTGATACAGCATTCAGTCGACGTAAAAGTTTTGCCTGCATCCCAGCCCAAAAATACCCAAGGCATTAAAGAAACTAAAAAAAACTCCAGAAATTTTCATAAATAAAGATGATTTAAAATGGTTAAAAATGAAGAAACATTTATTACCAGGAAAGTCAAAGATGGGTCATTCATCATTAGACCATCAAGAATATCACATATAAGCAAACGGAGATCCAAATCCACATGCGTAAGAAGTGGACGGATTGCATTTAAAACATTTCCCATTTTTTTGTCATCTAAAACAGGAAGGATATCTTTGATCACATGCAAACCTTCCAAATAGTCATCTGGACTTATAAACAAGAAGAGAATTAGATTTCAGATCTTAATAAAGTAAGCAATCAGCCTTTATTCAAGTCTAATTGAAATGAGGCAAATGATTTTGTAAAGCGAGGACAGATAGCCTGTCCAATATGTGGTAAAGATAATGTTTTAAGATAACACACAATCAACAGCTAATATAAGCAAAATGAGACCAACCATGAATTTTTGCTTTCTGTCTGAAAAACTGCAGAAGAATATCAATCAACTGCCCAGCTGTCAATGGGTCTCTTATGTGTTTTACTGACAATTTGAATACACTTAGTTGAGACTCTCCAGGCCATATCGCTTGTTTCCTACAAGCATCACCATGCAAAAACAAGTTAATTTACCATCAACAATCACAGGATAAAAGCAAAAATAAATAAATAAATAGTGATAATAATAATACACAATAGAGGATTTAGAGAGCAGATATAATGCTTAATCTATAGCAGGTAATTTTAAGAAAATGTAAACCTTTATTCAGAAATGGAACATGATAGTAATAACCATGGCATGTTCAGTCACAACAGCAACAGCAACGTGCAGTTTCATAACCTTTTTTTTTTTTAATATACAGACTATTAAACAGAAAATTTTGAGAAAACAGTCAAAGGCAGTATTTTCACAACCAGGAGAAAATGAAATTTTCCATGTGCTACCTTATGATATTCATGATATTCTGGAGGGTTTTTCCTAAAATATTTGAGTAGTGATATATAATGCATACGGTCTTGTGTAATTCCTACACTGCACAAATCCAATTTTTTCAAACAAGCGCCTTCTGCCTAAAATTACAGTCAACAATAGTGATGATTGACTAGCATAATCATTGCCAATATTTGAGGCATGAAGAATTCAATCTTAAATAGTTATAATTCAAGCATCCAATGAGAGTGTTTGCTAAAAGTCCCTGAGAATGATGAAAATAAAAAAAAATGGAGGGCATTTCACTGTAAGATGATTATTTCTGTTATGCATATTTAAGCACATTAACATGGCATTGTCTGTGTCAAACATCTTCTAGATTGGATCAATTTGTGAATCTTTACTATGAACATCCAAACCACTGTTAGCAGAAGGACCAATAGAAATCTATATGATTCTGCATAACTAAACCATGCTAAAGTCACCTCTGAAAGACTAAGTCAAGCAAATATCCACTCTTAATGCAACAAGAACTGCCATATCCAAATGCTATCAGCCCAACCATGTGTTGAAAAAAATATACTTGTCCACACATAAGTATCCAATGCCATCATTAATTTTATAGATACACGCAGATCATTTTTTATAACTTTGCCCATGTTTTAGCCCCATATTCGATCTTTTTGCCTCACAATGTAATGGCCACACCACTACAGAATGGTGGCCATTTGCGTAGTTAATGAGAAACTACGGGACATATCAATCCTTTGTGCACTTCCAAATTTCTGGTAAATGACTTGAGTTATTTCTCATCTTACTTCTGACAAAGATATCTGGCAGCAGATAGAACCTGCACAAAAAAGCCGATGTAGCTAGCTTGGTCCAGTTAAGCCTTACACACTTCCAGACAATGTGACACAGAGACCACTTGTTAGATCAATTATCCCAATTAAAGATGAATACTTCTGTTAATTAGAGAGTCAAAAATGGTAAGAAATAAAATGTACCATGTCATTATGACCCACCTTGGTATCAGGATCACACCTTGGTATCAGGATCAGAAGTATGACTAGCGCTTTTCTATCATGAATGAATAGCAGTCCGCATGGCAAAGTTGAAAAGTCAAAATATAAGCAAGAAAAGATAACAAGCAAAATGCATCTTAAAAACGCAAATTAACAGAAAATTAAAAATTATATATGACGAAACAAAAGATAGCAGAGTACCGCATACCCAATGACTTCTTTGTGGGTCTGGACTAACATCGATAGATTACTGACGAGTGTGTCGATGTGAAGCAGAAGAATCGCTTTGAGAGAATCATCCACTTGTTGACTAAGATCATCAACCAGATTCAACAAATTCCAGGCAAAATTAAGAACCGCAGATATAATTGCATCAGAGGCGGTCCTCACGGTTAGAATTGAGAAAATATTAGGGACAAGACTTTCCTCTCTATGTAATAACAGGAACATTGTGGGGCTTCTGCTCATTGCAACAAAGCATGAAAAAAGTGAACTAGGCTTTTCACTGCTTGAACCTTCTTGCTTGAAGCTGTCTATTAAGGGCTTCACAGATCTAAAAAAGATATCCCAGAAGTCAGAACCAAAATCATGAGAATCATACTTATTAAGCACAACAGAGATAATCTTCAAGCATACTGATCTTGCATCTTTGTACTGTTTAATTGATATGCTACTCTGCAAGACAACACCATCCATGTTAGGTATATCATGCCTGCCTCAATGAACAGATAGAAAGTTACATAAGTAAATAAATGAACAAAAAAAGAAGAAGAAGTAGCAGGTGTTAAATATTTCTAGATCCTAAATATAGAAAGCCAAAACAGAAAGAACCAATGCCTAAACAAATAATTTGGCTAAAAAGTCAGGGTCAAGAATAAGTAATAAAAAAATAAAATATATAAACCTTTACAGATACAAGAGCCAAAAGTCAACATACAAATGCAAGCACCTTCATAATACTGAACTACCATAGCATATCAAATAATTCATCACAAAGGAAGAAAATCTACAAACACTTGAAATAAATACGAACCAAGTGGCCAAAAAGAGTCTTAAATATCAGGATATCTAGACCAAGTTTTTATAGTCATTATCTGAAACACATTTCTTTACCACTGTATATAATGAAGTTCTAAAAAAACACAAAAGTAGTTTTGATCACAAATCCATCTTGCAAGGCATCATAATCTAAGACTAAATTGCAAAAGTATAATTCAACACAGTAAATCACATTTACATACCCTGACAGAGTTGTGAGCAATAGATTCTTTCTCCTGGGACTTCAAGTCACAACTAGAAATATGTCCAACCAAAAGAGGATTGAAATGATTAGCACCAGCGATATTTAACATGCAGGATTCAAGGATTCGTACAACAATTTCCATCAACAGTTTAAGAAATGGCCTGATGTGAATCTCATCAAAAGCTTTCAAAATATCTTTGACTACATGCAAGAATCCATAAATCTTCTTCCATGACAGATCACCTATTGTCCTTGAAAATTCTACAAGATCAAACACTTGTAAGCCATCTTTAAATTTCTCACATGAGCTATCAGTTCCATGACCGAGGGCAAATAAAGGTTTTAGCAGTAGAGAAAAGAATAGCTGAAGTTCATCAACATCAAGTTGCGCCAAGAAACAAAGAACTGCCCTTCGATGATGGACACCTGCATGCTGAAAAAGTAACAGAACAGATCATTTAGGAGATATTGGTGTAAAAATTCCCTTGAAGAAAACAAAAAGCAAATTTGTGGAAATTAATTCATATGTTATCCACCTTATTTGCAATGTCCGTCTTTGGCTTTCTGACTTTTGGTGTCAGCAATCGGATAATAATAGGAATCAAATAGTCTCTATGTCCCTCTTGAATAGATTGAGATTCCTTTGATACAGCCCATACTGTGAGCTCTTCACGTAAATTTTTTGATGCTACCAGATTCCTGAGATGCTGATCATATGGGATAAAATATTCATCCCTCCAGTTCAATAAGCAGTCCAGAACTTTCAATTGAATGTCTGGATCAATTTCATCAAGAAGCCTGGAAAACAAATAGATGAGATTTGAAGTGTAACAGTTTAACCTCCTTCAATACCCTTGCAGTACTAAAGATCCCAAAAAACACATAATAACAGCAAAAACAGAACATCAACAAAAGCCTGTCAGCTCAAACAAAGAGAGACAATTGTTTCAGACCAACCTGTTAATCAAAACTTTCTTAAGAATTTGGCTTTGATACAATGATTGAGCATTACGAAACAACCTCAGCAGGCTCAACCATTCTTTCAGAACTATGCTCCACTCTTTCTCCTTGGAATTATGACAGTCAAACAAATCAACACTGGAACAAGAGAAACCAAAGAAAAAACAGTGTTTAAACATAATAAAATCAGCTATTGCTATGTCAAACAACGTAAAAATAACAGAAAATGCCAAACAGTACCTCACATCAACACCTTCCCTATAGCCCAAGTATTTCAGGAACAAAGGAATCAGTTGTCGAGAGCGAGATTCTGCGAGCTCAGGGACCTTCTGAAGTGATTTAAGCAACAAAGTCATCACGGTTGCACATGGTGTGTTATCAGAATCAGGGGCCAGAAACCGCTTAAAGTAGTCGCTCAAAGCTGCTCAAACACCATCTAGAATTAAAACGTGCCAATTGAAAATATGTTTATTGGGACAATTAAAATACACACACACACACACACACACAAAAAGGAATACACTGATCTATCATCATTAAATAAAGTTGCATACGAGATTGAACTATAACTGCTAAGCTCATGTTAAAGAATATAAAGAAGTTATCCCTACCATTTTGTTTGGGATATTCAGGATGCAATTTCACTAACTGGTCACATGAGGATAAAAATTTTGACTGATAGTTCCCAAAGAACTGAACAAATCTGTCCCATATGAGCTCCTTATATTTACCAATTAGAACTGACAGACAGTCCACTGCCGGATCCCATAAATTGCAAAATCTATTATGCAAGATTCCAATTATTCCATGTAATAAGAGTGGAAGGTAGTCCTTATGGATCTTTGCCGAGGAAATACCCATCTGCAATCTGGAGATAAGAATGATGGCTTTCCGACTAGTAGAGACTGAAAGAGGAACTTTCTCAACTGAAAGGAGAATATCAATAACCTGGAAAATATAGCAAGTTATATACATCCATATTCACCACAAAAGATATCAGTAACACTTAAAAATGAAAGATGGAATACTCTATACTGAGCATCTTTATTGCACGATTCAGCTGCTTCTGTTCTCAGTTTTTTAACAGGAGGTTCATCTGGCATAGATTGCATTTCATGTAGAACTGCATGATGAGACAAGATCCTTAAGGTTGATAAACGGATTGACTTGTTGGAATTGCTGAGGTTATCTGAAAATGTGCTGATTGAGTCCAGAGCTTTTGGAATGTCTAGTTCTTGAGATACACCCTCAGTCCTACCATCATCCCTCAAATAACTGTCATTATAGTACAAGAATTTATTAAAATAATGAAGCTTGCAAAGTGAGTAAACCCAGAACACTTCATATAGAGGAGAACAGGAGTTCCATACCCAAACACAGAATCCAAAATTTCAGCTACAGCAGACAGTACATGTGGTGAGTTCTTGTGCCTCTTCGCAAAATCCAAAATGTCACAGGTCTCCACTAGTTTGTTCCTATCAAGTAGTAGCACCTTATAGTAGGATTCCAAAGAAGCACCAAGAAGACTCTGCCATGTGAACTTCGAGAGACCGGCAATGCTATCTAAAAAGATCACTATAATCGTAAGTGTTCTCGAATCAATAGTACAGAACAAATAATAAAATGCAACTTTACCAGAATTAGTTTCCAGCAGTTGGTTGAGATTGATTATAAAATCATGCATTGCCAATAAATTATTTTCTTGAAGCTGAAAATGAGGACAACAGCAAAGAGATCCCCACAGCGTGGTCAGTGTAGGCTCATTAACTTCAATTTTTGTTTGACTATCATTTCCTGCTATATCTTTGATTAACTTGGTCCAAGAACAAAGTGCCTCCTCAAAGAATTGGTGTATCTTCAGGACCTGATCTTTTGAAACATTATCCATGATACTAAAATTCAATTGTTCTTTGCCTTGTCCAAACAAGGTCAGGATTAAAAATACAACTTCATCTGGTGATGCTTCAATCAAATTATCCAGAGATCTGCAATATTAAATACATTAAAGAAGCTATGATTTATAAAAATTATCTACCTAACCCAAAGTTGACACCGAAAAGTAGAAATCACCTAATGATATGAGTTCTGAAACTATACACAATTGAAGGATCCTTTTGAACAAGTCCCTTGATAAATGTTAGCAAGCTGAAATCCAGTAGATGAGAAATCATCAATGTAATAAATGTTACCAAACTAAAAATCCAACACATGTGAAATCATCTAAATTAAAAGATATAGCCTACAACACAACTACACACATAAAAAACTCTACATTCGACATAATTTGGTTTAGCAATTTATAATTCTTGACGTATTACCTAGAGTCTCTCAACTCAAATGCTGGAGCATAGAGCACTACAAAGCTTGAAAGATCAACAGATGTAGGAAGAACATCCAGAAGGCAAAGCATGAGATGCAATATTTCATTAACAACTAATGTGCGATCCTCATACTCCAATCTTTCACAAGGCATAATGTATGCCTGAATAAGTAGCCTGACAATTTCAAGCATCCTTTCTTTATCTGCAAGAATGTGAAACATCTCAAAAACTACCAATAGCAGTTATAGTTAAAACAAACGGAAGCTAGAGAATAAGACAATGTTTCAAAAGAGAAGGCATCACCGACCAGAGATTTTGGCCCAATCACTATGGCGAACAATGGAACTAAGAAGAGCCAACAGACGGCTTAAGTGTATTGGACAGCCATCACTAAGGTAGCTAGATATTTCTTTCAATAAGCGTTTATATATCAAACTCAAGTCTTGGTGATCAATATCCTTGCATAATCTCTTCAAAGCTTCACTTACAACCTCAAAAACTAGTATTGAACCTGCAAAAATGTAAAAACATCGCAAGCAATTTCTTTCCTTTGAAACAGCTAAAATGTAATCCCATTTCATGAACAATTAATGTTCAAGATATTACTGATAGGCAACACACAAATTACAGTCATGGCACAAAAATAAGCTATTCATGTACTAAATATCATTCATTCAGTTAACAACAAATATTTTCACAATGGCATTCATTTTCTATTCAATCATTTCACAAAGCAGAGCGACAAATGGAATGAGATAATAATGAAAATAGATTTATTTAAGAAGATTACATGGCCATGGTTCAATTCAATAAATCTAATATGAAAAAGCAGAATAAATGGAAGGCAGCAAGTAGTAGCTAGCATGATAAACAATGTGCATCAAGTAATTGTGGGAAAGATATTCCGTGTATAATTAAGTAATACAAGTAACAACAAAAGGTCTTTTTGCATGCATAACCCTGAAAAAATGGTAATTACTAATATAACCTTGTAAAAACTATATTTGCTGATATACACTTACAAACCATTCTTATTTGCTTATACACCTCTCCAACCAAAAGACAACTATAACAATTTTATAAGCACACTAAACTATCATTTATCATCCTTGGAAAAGGAAAAGGAAGATAAAAATCAAGGATCAATCTGTATTTTGATCAAATTCATAAGTTGACTTTTAAACATACCATTATGTAAGCAAATAAAAGAGTTTGTAGGGGCATCAAAATAAATATAAATTTTTTAAGAGTACATATTAGGAATTACCCACTTTTGTAGGGGTACACAAGTCATTTTCTCAACAAAAAAAAAAAAGGCTTTTATAAGCATTGAGCTATTGTGATGCTGTTTGTGTTAGAAACCCTACTCAGATATACCATAAACATAAAGATGAACCAATAATGTAGACCTATTCTATTAGCATTTCAAAATAGGATAAAAACAATCAAAAGGAATACAAGATAATTCTTAAAAGCTGAGCAAGAAGAAAGTTCAAAATTCTTAACTAAGAGGAAAACTCTTACCTTGAGAAAATTTATCACAAACCATTAAATTTGATCTATCCATTAGCAACTGCAAAACTATCTCTGCCCTTTGAGTGAATCTTCAAATATGTTCCTCTCATCACATTCCAAACCAAGGCAATAGCCCCAATCTTCCTATCTGACAATCGATTTTTCGCCACCTCACGCATAATCTTTCTTATACCTATGAAAACAAAAAAGGTATCATAATACATGCAATTCGACTATAACCTGGATAATTGTAATATAACATTTTCAGCCTAACAGATAATCAGATATGAACTGGTGAAATCATGCCACTCCAAGAATTCTTATTGACTTGTGAGATCACATTCAATTCAGAAAGTCATCATATTGTAGCTGCACAATTCTGCTAATCCAAGTCTTTTAAAAATTATTTATCAAAATGCACTTGAGAGCCTGTTTTGCAAATTGCCAGGCATATAGATGATATGAATTGACGAGGAGTATAATGACAACCAGGAATGTCATTAACTCACTTTGAGAAAACCGGGCTACCATACCTTTAGTAAGTTGGTCAATTGAGCAATTCCTAAGCAAAAAGGAAACCGCCTCAGCCATGAACTCTTGGATATAATCCCTTGGAAAAAACCTTATTCTGCCTGTGATCCTTCAAATGGTAAAAGGGATGATTTTAATTAACTATACTAATGTAAAATGAAGAACCAATCAAATGACTGTATGAAAAAAAATTATAAAATTCAATCCACGGCATATAATTAAAACTTTGTCTTTGCCAGCAGAAGGTTTTACTCACTTGAGAACATAAACGACATCCTTCACAAGATATTTTTGAAGATGCATTATGATACATGACCAAGATGCAAAAACCTGGAAGCAAGAACAATATTATTAAATTGAGTAATGCCTTCGAGAATCAATTTTGTGGAAGATTAAAAGTATCTTAGAACACACATGCTCAATGATTTCAGGATCACGGTCACCACCATTTTTTAGCAGATCAGCCAGAGTATCAACAAGCCTTTGCATAAAGCTGCTCAAGAAAATCTTGTAAGTACCCAAAGTGCATGTTTATGACCAAGCCACATAGGAAATAAAGCAATTTAAGAAGCACCACAACCCACACGATGAATAACAAAGTCACCTTTTGCTAATAAAAGCAAACCCAAAACCTCATCACATGTTAAAGGTAATGCATAACAAAGTACACCAGCTATCCACATACGGTAATTTAGGCAAACTATCGTTATTGATGGCAAGAACATGTTCACATGTAAACCTAAATAATAGCTCCTATTCAAAAGGAGGACTTACGGTATAAACTCCTCTAGTATATCCCTGGAGAAAAGCAGCTATCAACCTGCATAGAACAATACCATACAGTTAAAGAATTGCAGTAAGTGCATCAAATAAATAAAATCTGATAAAAGATGGAAAACAATCAAACATCAAACAGATAATGTATTTGATAAAATACAAAAAAATTAGACGGTATGATGCAGCAACCATAAATCCATGCTTCAAACTAAAATTCAAAACAAAAGTGCAAACTTTATCGGGAAAAAGAAAGCAACAAAATTCCGCGACGTAAATTGCAGGTCCAACAGACATTAGAATAGGCTCGAGTGACAATTTGGCCTTCATATGCAATCGGCTCAAAAGCTCCGAGAAGATCTTCTCCTTGTGCAGCAAAATCTGAGGCAGGGTCTGGACAGACGGCATTATTTCATGGTAAAACGAGATGAAGTCTTCCGCAGTATTCAGTTCCTGAATCAAGATACAAAAGAAACAAAACAAAATCAAGAATTTCACTGATTAAGCTCATCTCACAACCTCACAACCAATTCAGCACATACTCTCCAATAAAAGAGGGCGTCCAGGAAGAAAGAGGACCCATCCGAAGGCTTCGATTTCAAAGGGTCGAGGCTACGGAATACGTTGATGTTGATATCCTCCACTCGTTGGGAGAAGGTCTTAAACTGAAAAAAACAAAATCAAGAAACACAAAAGCTTTGAAATCCGGAGAAAAGATGAAAAACGATAAGAAGACAGAGGCTAGGCTTCATTGGCGCAAGAGCTTACGACAAAGCGGCGGCGGCCGGAGGAGGTGTTGAGGGACTTGACCGCCAGGGACTGGTGGTCCGCCATTGGAGAGCTCTTGGGAGTTCTCAGGGGAAGGGACTAGGGTTTTATATAGAAGGGTTTATCAAATCTTATTTGCATCTTTTAATTATTAAATTGGAATTTTTTTTTTTAATAATTGATTTTCCTTTTCTTTTCTTTTTTTAGTTTAGCTGTAATAATAAAATAAGTAAATAACCTTATTTTAAGAAATTAGGTATAAATATCAAAATGGTCCCTCTATTTTTCGTTTTCCGTCATTTTTAGTCCCTCCAATATAAAATCCGCCATTTTTAATTCTATATATTTTCTTTGGCATTTTTGCATCGTCTTTAATTATAAAAGCTCGTCCCTTTTTAGTCCTCAGATTTTCATGCATTTTCATCATTTTTTGTCCCTTTAATTGACGAATCTGCTCTTTTGGTCCTTCCAGGTGATTAATTAGAGAGACAAAAAAGACAAAAATATGAAAATATGAGGACCAAAAAGACGGATTTTATATTAGAGAGACTAAAAGTGCGAAAACACAAAATATGAATGACCATTTTGATATTTTGACAATTATTTATAAAAAATATAATAACGGTATAATTTTGAAAAACTAAACCTAAGTTATAAACTTATAACGGTATATAATTTTACCAATCAATCATATAAAATCACACTGATTTGTACAATCTAATCTAATAATGAAATTATTAGATTAGATTGTAATTAACTGGGAGTGAAATTAAAATAAAATTCAATTAACACGGGATTAAAACACACATGCTAGATTTCTTATTTATTGATATTATCTTACATTCATTATTTTATAATCAAATTTGTGAAATTATATTTCTTAGTCAGTTAAAAATTAAAAATTGTAAGTAATAATTAATTAATTTGATTGATGTAGATATGTGCTAAATGACAAAGAACACTCTCTCTCCCGGGTTTCGATAGCAAAAGAATTTAGTAGCTCAATTTGATTATTAAAAAAAATTTAAACATACTTCATCACCCCATGTGACGTTTGTCTGAATAAATAAATCACTAAATTAAAGATAAATCATCATATTTGTCTATTTTTTTTGGCAAATCTCTTAATAAGGATAACGCTTATTGCTTTAGCAATTTGTTCGAGTAGAAGTGAGAAAATGACATATTTAGATACATGCCGAAAGGGGATGACAAATTTTCACATCAACGTAAAATATGATTGAGTTAAGCTATTTAAAAAGAAATTTTCTTCATTGCAGCCAAAATAAAATCTCCACAAATACACCATTCGAGATGCCATTTTCCCCCTTTCTCAAATGTTTACAGTTTTTCCTTTCCAAAAAAATATATATATATATATATCAAAATCAAAATTGGGGCAGTACACAACCACCACTGCAAAAGTTTCTTACAATTTCTACAATCAGATTGACAAATGACATCAAGAAATACATTTCATGACTTAATTTTTATTTGTACATAGTTTACACAGAAATAAATCATCAAATATAAATAAATTGGTTTTTGAACAGCTTCATAATATGAATGGCAGTTCAAGTGCCAGAGTCAGTGGTTTATCCGTTCTCTGTTCCATAGTATTTGCCAATTTGGTTAGCAGCAAGCTAAAATGCTCTATCCTGTTGAAGCAACAGCAAGATGAGTTAAAAGTTAGCAATAAACCAATGAAAATTTACAGTTTAAAAGACAAATTTCTTCGAGACATGACTGATGTAAAAATGGCAAAATTTTCATGGTGATGTTCAGTCAGAAAGAGATAGAACTTGATTAGAAAAGTCAGCAAAATGAAAAAAATTCAGAATTGAATGCTTTAGAGTTTGAAAAATAAATTTCTTTGAGAAATTTACCAATCTGCTTATGTGTAGTAAAAGAAATCAGCAGAATTGAAGTATGCCCTGCGGTGAAAGAGCCTTCCACATTGTGTGTCGATCCAAGGTGCGCAGAAAAAAAAATCTGAAGAATTGATAAAGAGGAGTGAGACAAAAAAATGAATGGATAATTAAGTACAAAAATTTATTATTACTTTGCAAATTCTATTAATTCATATATTCAATTGATTGAACTTGATCATACTCACCATAAGGGAAAGGAAAACAGTTACCAACAAGCTTTCCGGGTTGTTCCTTCGATAATTACAGTGACTTCAAAGTTCAATCCTAACTGGTTGCATTAAAAGAAACCGAGTTCTGTGTATCCACTTGGGTGTGAATATGGCAAGAGTTCTTCGACCTCTACTCGAGAACTAGAACAACCCATGCTCTTCTTGATTCGATATCGGTTAATTGATTCAACCTCTGCGGTGAAAATGCTATATACTGGTCTATGATCAGAGAACCTAGACTCTCCACGGACATATGACTCCTGATTCAGACCTTCTCCAAGCCATAGAATTCGATCACACCTTGATAAAGTGAAACAATAAGCTGCATTAGCTTCAGAAGTTCATAATGTCAGCATAATTCAAGTTTTTACCAGGCTGGTGTTCGCCGCTTCTCTTTTGAATGCATGTCATCTCCTGCATAACGATCGGAGTTGTTGGAATATTTGTATGTTGGAGGAAAATATATCATTCCTTCATTCCAACCGTCAAACACACGTCCACATCTTTTCTCAATCCGAAGCTGTCATAAGAAAAGAATCATGACTTTGGGGGAAAAAAATATATCAAGATCTTCATGCTTCCAAAAAAATATATGATATATGAACTGCATAAAATAAATCAAAGTATCCATTTGGGCAAATCACCTGATCCTTTTCCAACAGTGCTCTCCAATTTTGCATTTCTACAAGAGCCTTTGCATGGCGATATGAAAGAGAAATTCGGTAATTCAAATCTCCAAGCCATATTATTCGACTATCATAGGCAGTCATGCACATAAACATGAAGTGAGAATCCATACTCTTTAACAGGAAAAAGGAAGAATTGTGAAGTATTAAATTAGCTAAACATAATATACAAGGCTTACTCATGCTCGAGTATTGTTTCGGGTGATTTTGCATCTCCATGGCCATGAACCCTTGGGAACCTTGTTTTTCGCAGAATCTCCATGACATCAGAATTCCTCCGCAGTTCATCCCCTTCCTTCTGCCCAGAGGTTAAATGACTACAGATGAAGCAGAATGTTGTTTGATGTAATGACATACTAATAGATATTGAGCCCTGAGAGAAAAAATGTTCCTAATCAATACACTTGTTTACTGAAAAATAATAAATAAGACAGCTCGCAGAATTTTTATTAGCAAGTATTACAAGCAGCATCAGTGACCAACAAAAACTAAAAAAAAAAAGAAAATTTGGAGGAAAACCAATGACAAATATATCCATTAGGCAGAGTAAATGTAAACCTTATTTCCGAGATATCCCATCAAGCCCCGGCCAACACATGAAACCTTCATATTCTTCACATCATCTCTTATTTCACTCCGAACCCACACGGTCAGAAATATCCCAACCATCTGCTTACTTGCTACTAGACAATACCTGAAGTTGCCACATAAATTAAGAATCAGAAAAAGGCACACTGAAATACTTGACGTAAAAGACAGTGTCACTGGTTGTTCAAGGCATGAATCATGTGAGGGAATACCTGCTAATGTTCCCAGATAACCTGTCTCTCTCATCCGTTAATGATGAATGAGAACCATAGCCATATGACGTCGGCGAGTAAAGCATAGCATTAGGCGAATCACTACCAGCATTTTCATCGTCATCTGAACCACCCCATCTGTTACTAGGATCAAAATCACTAGGCCTGCTACCAAAAATAACTCTATCACACACACTAAAACGTCCATCAACTCTTGGTTGCTGGTCTATGATGTCGCCGCCTATTCTGAAACTATGTCTCGAGGATTGAAATGATCGGCGGTGAAAGAAAGACGCATTCTTTTGCCTTATCGACGGACCTTCAAAGTCAGCATTGAGTTCCACAATTGGATCAGAAACTGGAGAGGGAACACGGTAACTGCCATTGTCACTGGAACCAGGAAGGTTGTTCAGTGTCTTGCTAATAAGAGCCACCCATTTCTTGGCCGGGCCGTTGTCCTCGCTTCCGAGAACATTTCCAGCATTCAAAGGCACAATTTCCTGAAACCTGAAAGATACAAGAAATTCATTTCTGAAGTTTCATCATGTTTTTTGTGAAAAACAGTTGAAAATTTGGCATGAAATGTACCCCAGAACATATATATCTGCAGGAGGTGATGTATGGAGCCAATCTTCAAGATTCAGATAACTTGGGGGGGATTTCCCTCCTACATTCCATGTTGCTACCAAGATCCTAAAAATAAATAAATAAATAAATAAATAAATAAATAAAGGAATGTAAAAGTGGCATTCCATACATAGAATACATAAAGACGGAAAAGAAAAAGAATGAAGCTTTATGTGAAAACTGAGATACCTGTAATCCATAACATCAATAACTTCACCTGCATCAAGATCATTCTTTCCTCCCCGAACTCGATCTGAGTTCTTCTTAGAGCATTCATCTGAGTTCCAAAATAGAAACATATAAGAAACAATCATTGTGAAAAGGAAAAATAAAGAAACAAAGAGGAGTCCTGTTACCTGTTCTGCTTTTCTTGGCAGTAAATCCATCTCCTCCTGCACAGAAAAACCAATTTTTTTATTTATAAAAAGACAGGAATGGGATCTGAGTAAATCTTCATGGCAACTTTAAGATTTTAAAGAGGAAAAAGAAAATGGATAAACAAAAATAACAAAAGGTGTTAAATTTCTAAAGAAATTAGCAGCATAGGATGCAGATGCACATCAAATCTTGAGATTATAAAAATGAGAAATCCAAGAATCTATTTCACTGCCTTGAAAACACACAGGAAAAGAAGAAGAAAAAACCAATGCAAGCCAAAAAAAAATGACTAAGCTTTAATCACTGGAAGCACTTGAAAGAAAACCCTTTATTCACCTCTGCACATAACATCATCTCCATGAAAATCTTGAGCTTTGTTCTTGATATTGAACCATTTCCTCACCAAAGTCTTGGACCATGAGAGCTGTTTTCACAAAAAAACATCATCCCCAAAAGAAAACAATGTTTGATTAGAACCATAACAAACTTCACAGCATTTGAAAAAATAAAAAAGCAAACAATAATACACTAATAATCAGCTCAAACACCTTGTTTTTCTTTGAATTTTCATCTCTCATTGTTTCAGAACTTCTTCATTCCCAATCTCCAAGCTTAAAAATGGATTGGATCTTCACCCTTTCCCAAAGGAGAACAAGATCAACAACACCACACTGCCATCTCTTCAACTCCAAACTTTATACAAAAAAACAAACAGAACAACAATACTAGTTTAAAAGGAAGATGAAAAGAAGTGATTTTTACTTCATTTTCACAAAATTAGTACCATAAAAATGAGATCTTGGAGGCAAAAACAAACAAGAAGATAAGAACAACAGAAGGGTTTGAGAGAAAGGGTAGGTACACTTGCAATCCTAATCCTCACAAACTACACCAAAGTTCTCTGATTTTGATTAGAAAAACCAAAAACAGTAATCAAAGATGAAGAAAAACATATCAATGTTTTGAGAATATATAAATGATAATCAAATCAGAGAAGAACAACAGAACTATTAAAAGATGCAGAGCAAAAGCAATCAAAAGAGAAACAAAATTGAAGTCATATGACACACAATAAATAGTACAAATTTCTACCCTCTCTTTTTATTTTTTATTTTTCTTTTTCTTTTTTTTTTTTTTTTTTTATTTTTTTTTTTTTATTTTGCTTGCCACCACGTTTGTAATTATTAAATATATAATCAGATGTATTTCTTATTTTGTTGCCCATTAAAAAATAATAAAAGTAATAATTAATTACACTTATGAATAATAGAAATTAAAAAAAACCTTTTTTTTTAGATGGACATTCATGACAACTACCCGGCCAATCTCCATAACTGACTCGTCAGACACATGGGCTGAATTCAATTCCTGTTTATTTATTTTTTTTTAGAAATAACAAATTTGGAAGAAAAAACATGTCTATATTCGTCTGTGCCTTTTTTTAAAAATCTTTTTTTATTCCATTCAAATAGTTTTTGACGTGACTGGAACTAGAGTCTTAGGAAATAAAACTATAAAAATTAAATATTTTAAATATAATATAATATATATATTTATATATAAATATTGAAATTTAGTTACCCTATCTATTTGTAAGAAAAAAAGTTTCTTAGGAATGGCTCAGGGGATCCTAATATATAGGGAAGCCTTTTTCTTGTATGAGATTTTATGAGGGTCCTAAAATTTGAGCCAGTGGTACTTATAAGCTTTGTTTGTTAATAATTTATTTATTTATTTATTTATTTAAAAGTTACTTCCATCTCCTGTAAAGATTTTTTTTATCTTTAACTAACATTGAAAGTCAAAATTCAACTACTCTAGTACTCCACAGTCCACATTTGTCTAATGTCTTTTCCCTTCTAACTAAACTTTCCATTTTACAACTAATTTAAAAAATAGTATAAGAATATATATACTCTTGAACCAATTATAAAAAATCATAATTTAATTTTATATAACAGATTAAACTAAAATTTCCCTGTTTTAATATAATAGAGAGAAAAATTAATAAGAGATCCTTCCAATTTCAACTCTTCTAATTTCATAAAAATTCTTTCAAATTTTTCATATTACCAAGAAAATTAATACTTTTTAAATTACTTATTTTTAAATTGATTTCAAGTGAAGTGACCAAATTACTTTTAGTCATATGAATCAATGGCATGGCGTGCTCACCATTATGATTATGATCAGGCATATGGGAGATGAGCTTGCATCCTTCAAAATATTTGCCATCGAGCTCTAAATCCAGTGCACCTGAATCTGAGCTTGAGAGTGCGAGCTCATCTTTAGGCACGCCTAGCTTGAGCCCAAAACTCTACCACCTGACATATGAGTGTAGGTTGTGATATTACCCGTGAGTTAATTTTTTCAATGATACTCCCTCTGCTTTTTTATTTGTCACAAATCCATGTTCTTTTTTATCTGTCATTTTCAAAAATCAAGAAGGATTTATTATTATTTTTTTCCAAAATTATTTTTAACATTTTATTCAATTCTCTTCTTGTAATTAAATATTAGAGAGAAATGTAAATATAAAAATTAGGGTAATTTTGGAATGATAATTAATTTTTTATAAATTTTTGTGAAATAACTAATTTTTTTGGTATGTGAGATTCGGTTAACCATTACAAATAAAAAGAAATGGAGGGAGTAATTCAAACCCTCATCATTCTGCACGTCACATGATAAACTTATTTTTTGTACCACTAACCACTTGAATCAAGTCGTTAACATAAGTATTTTTAATATTTTAAAAAATAAATAATGAGAATTTAAAAAAAAACAAAAATGAAAAGCTGAAAAAATAAAAATAAAAATAAAAATAAAAAATAAAATTATAGGGCTCGTCCGGAAAGTCATAAGTTTTTTTTTAAAGGAATTGATAGATAATGTTGGCTATAATAAATGTAGGACTCCACGTATTACTTATCATTGTTCGTTCTTGTTTGTCTTTATTCATAGAATCATAAACTAGATTGGCAGGATTTCCAGAACATAAAAAAAATTGAAAATAAATAAAATAATAATAATTATTATTTTTATAAAGTTGGGAAAAAAAAACAGAGCACATAAATAATTATATAAAAATAGTGTTTAGATAGAGAGTAGAACTGTTGACGCACGCTCACACAAAAGTGAAAGCGAAATTTTGGACGGATGTTAAAATCTATGTTGGAGATTAAGCCACGAAATCTCTCCATGCCACACTCCCAATTTAAAAAAAATTAATTAAGAAAAAACCGAGTGGCTTGAAATTAATTTCTCAGGGTTTTAAATTTTGGAATGAATAATAAAATGTTATTATTATTAAAATGATAAAAAAATATACATAAATATTTATTGTTAAATTTTTAAATTTTTATGGTTACCAACAGTGTTTATTTTTGGAAAAATAGTAAGATAAGAGCACATATGTTCATTGAGTTTGCTCTATGTCTGTGATTTTTTTAAAATTTATTAAAGAATTTTAAATTAATAAATTTTTGTTTACATTAATTAATAACAAAATTAATTCAGTAATGCCCTTTATGAGAGTTTCTTTTGTTTTCAAATGGTATTGATAATTTAAAGATCTAATTATGAAAATTAAATTATTGACCTGATTAAAGCATAAAATTGATTAATTAAAAAAAATAAAATAAAAATGAATAAATAATCATATAGTTCCAATAAAGCAGTCCAAATGGTAGGGTTAATAGTTGGACCTTGATGGAGGGTTTGGGCATCAAGTGCATGAGAATCCTAAATAAGAACTGGCCACGCTGGTCTTCTAGTGAACCTTCCACTGCTCCAAATGGACCCCACATCATCATCATCCCTTTTTTTTCTCCTCCATTTCTCCATTTAATCATCCTCCTTCCAAATGGCTCCCTAATATTCACTCATTTTCCTTTAACTCTTTTTTTTAATTTAAAATGTAAAATAAATTTTTCTTAACCATGATTACAATAATATAATCATGTATTCGTGATAATATAATCACGAATACATGATTACAATAATCATGTATTCGTGTCATACTGAGGAGAGATAAGTTTGAATTTCAACTGATATAGAATGAGAACGCAAATATATTAGAAGGCACGTAGTTTATTAATATTTCGTAAAATATATATATAGTTGATATTTTATTTTGTTCATTAATAAAAATTAAGAGTTTGTAATTTGGACGATTTTAATTTTTTTTAAATAATAAAATAAGTATTTAATATTTTTATTTTTAGTTTCACATCTAAATTCATGTGCAGTAAGGTTTTTACATAAGCAAATTATTATATATATTGATCCACTAATTTTTTAGGTGTCACATAATTTAAATTATTTGTTTAAACGGTCATAGTCTCTGATTTTTTAGAAGTCACAGAATCTAAATTATTTGTTTAAACGATAATATTCTCTGATCTTTTAAGAGTCACACGGTTTAAATTATTTGTTTAAATTATCATAGTCTTAGACATCTGGACTAACCCTTGGTGGTTTCTCTCTCTCTCTCTCTCTCTCTCTCTCTCTATATATATATATATATATGATATATCTTAGCTTATTTATTGAGATGAAGAGACTTGGGTATAGTAGTTGAATGAGGGGTGGACAAGTTGAGTGGGTGGGACCTAATAATCCCAATTGCATCAATGAAATGGAATGAGAGAGACCCATCCACCCATCCCTTTCTATCATTAAGCCATTTGAATGGGATTGGGATCTCAAATGGGACTTCCATGTATGAGTTTGGACTCAATAATGTTATCATCATTGTTATTTATTGGTGTCAAATTAACACCTTTTATAACTTTGGGGGGTCGGTTTGCTCAATCCAAGTCCGAACCTGACCCGAAAGAATGAGCCATCGATCTTTAGATTAAAACTAAAAACTAAATTAAAATTAATAACGTCCACGCTTTTTAAAAGTCTCTGTGTTGTTTAAAGTCTAACTTCCCATCCAACGTAGAAAATATTTGCTCATGAAAATAATGTTCATATTTTTAAAAGTCTTTATAATGTTTAAAGTCTAACTTCTCTTAAGAGGCGTTCATTTCCCTGTAAATGAGGAGAAGTCAAAAAGTATAAGAAGTGTCACTTCTCTAAAATGAGGGGAAGTGATATCACTTCCAGAACTTCTGTGTTTATTTGTCAGAAAGTGAGAATAGAACCGAAAAATTTAGGTGTTGGATGAAGTTCTATGAGTTAAAAAAAAATTAGAAGTGAAAAGAAGTTAGTTTTTATAGATTGACTCACTTCGTTTCACGTCAGTAAAAAAAAATACTGAAGTGAGCTTAGTTCAAAATCCACTTCAGCATAAATAAACACCAGAAGTGAAAGAAATCAGACCACTTCCCTTTACTTCCCCTCATTTTCCCTGAAATGAACACCCCCGTAGATGTTGAAATAAATCTCATTTAATAAAGAAAATCCATTCAACCAGATTAAATAAATTAATATCATATAATTATTGAAATATTTTATAATCATTATCATGGAGACTGAAATTTGTTCCCAATTATTCTAGATTCTTCAAATATAAAACAAATTTTTTGAATATTTAAAATCGTCTAAATTATACAAATTTAACGATAAATATATTTATATCTACTCTTAGTTAAAACCAAATGTACTATACAAAATAACAGTCTTCACCTAAATTTTTGCCAAAAATTACTCTAGATCTCAAATTAAATGGCTCATGTTTTAACATAATTATTATTATGACTTGTATTTTTTTCACTTCAGTTTTATAAAACTATTTTACAACATAATGTTATATATATATATATATATATATATAATCTCAATAAAGAGTAAAGTCCAAAAAAAAAAAAAAATACAAGATCTAGCAAAGTGACAAAATAAAGGAACCATTCAAACAACAAGCCAATACAGTCCATTTTCTCCCCTAGAACTATTTTCAGCACTTCATGCCTTATCTTAGTTGTCATTTTCCAACAAATGTGCTTCTCTTTCACATATATAAAAACAGTAAGTACATCACTAAGTTCCAAGTTATCTATATTAATTTATGGATAACTTCAGGCACATCCCTGATAATCATACTGTTCTTCATATTCATATTTATATTTATATATTTTATTTATAAAACAGCATATCAAACTAGTTTCATCTTTCCATGTGTAACATTCTGCTCTCCATCACCATCTCCTTTTGCCCCCACAAAACATCTTTTGATTGATATAAAACATCCTCTGTGGACCACTCTACTTGAAATTAAAGTGACAAATTAGTACTTATGGCCAGAGCATAATTGGATCAGTAATATAATAATATTTATTTGGTGGTCGCATGATTAAGGTTTTTTTTTTTTTAATATAAACAGCATTATATGTTTTAATTTATTAGCTACATTTTGTACTATATAGTGAGTCTAAACTTGTTCTCTTTTACTTTCGCTTTAGTTTGTTAATACAATTTGGATTTAAATATATGAGTTTTTTTTAATGCAATAAAACTTTAAACTGGTCAAAATGAATGATTTTTCAACTAAAAATTCTATCACAGCCATACTGATTTTATTGTAAAAAGTGTAGTATGAAATTTTCAAATGCCTCAAATTCAAATCTCACTGAACGTATATAGTGGCGACAGGCCTCTAGTATGAGTACAAACTTACATCTTAAAATCCCGTATTTTTAAGTGAGGGAGTATAAGTTATATGATCAATTTTTGATTTGTGTATATCTCATTTGTTAAAATAAATAAATAATAAAAAATGATTCCTCACATAATTGGGCGTAATCATTACAATTTTTAATATTTTAATTAGAGTTTTTAAAATTTGAAACTAATATAAATTATTGAGAAATCTTTCAAAAATATAGATATAAATAATGATTTTGGGAAGATTAAAGTGATAATTAGGCTTAGTTCATGCACCCATTTCTTTTGTCATGATACACCTAAGCAAAGTTTCTCAAAAACATTTATGTGCTTCCAATAGACATTGGATTGACATTGAAATTGAAATTGAAATGACTTCCATTATTCCTTTCAAGTCCTCCCACTGAAAATATAAAGATACTACGCACCAAATCACATCCTGCGGAATTCAATGCTATCTGATTATAAGAATAAAAATTAGAGTGGAATCTTAAAAAGAACAACAAAATATAATATAATATAATATAATATAATATAATATAATATAATATCAATAGACCAGAGTTTCCATTAATGGAAAAGACTTGTTAATGGATGGCCCTAAGAAGATAAAGGTGTGAATAACGCTTGAGTTGATGAACAGTAAATGGTGATGCATTGCCAGTGATTATCACCAAACAAAAATTCCACTCACTTCTTTCTTTATTTATACTTTGTTTATCATAATCATGATTTATATAACCCACTTAACTTTGTATGAGATAAAGACTTGTCTAAATAAATATACTTGCATTATTTTCCATCTGATAAAAAATTTCTATTTATTTTTCCATTTCATCAACTATCACTCATCTCACAGCAATTATAATAACAATAACAATGATAATGTGTATATACAGTAAACTGATAAATAACTAAATAAAAAGAGATCAAAACTTTTGGCTTTCAAAACTTATCCGAATCAGATTAGAACATTGCATATCCAAAAATAAAAAATAAAAAAATCCACCTTGGTGGTTGGTGCCATCCATGGCCGGAATCTTTGTATGAATCATGTATTGTAACTGCAATTTAAAAAAGTGTTATATAATCATTTGAAGATTTGCAATTGATACAAATGCTTCATTTTCATTGTTGATATTGTTTCAGTACAAGACTACAACAAATCCAACCCTTTTACTGAGCACAAACCCTCATTGGTACTGATAACCATCAAAACTGCACCTGAAATCAAACTTCTTCCTTTCGGATGTGAATAATTGCAACCACCATTCTTTCCATCTAATTTACAACTTTTCTCATTTACTACTGACGTCGTAGTTTAACAATAATAACATGCTACATCACTATTTTCCTCGGCTTTCCAATTCAAGTTCGATGATCTTTACCTTGTCAGCGATCTCGTTGTTCATGATAGAAAGCTTTTCCAGTGATGATTTTAGCTGTGACAATTGACTATCTGATGCATAGTTCCTTCCGCTTCCGACTGTTCTTCTTGGTGCACTTGTTAAATTAACAGGTGAAGACTGAACACATCTTTTCAACCGCGCATTTAGAGCATCAATGGAGGATTGCAATGCATCCAGCTCCAGTTCAGCAAATCTATCTGCAATAAATAAAAGTGCAAAACCAGAACATAAAGAAAGATATGAGAGATTGATAGGTCAAAACTGGCAAGTTGAGAAAATACAGCCATACATACCAAGTTGGGACTGAAAATCCAGTTCTGCTTTTGATAGTGGCTTCTTGTTTGATCCAGGCAGCTTTTTGAAGCTCTGTAGACGCTGTTCTATGAATTCATACATATGAGAGGCCCGGCTAATCCGATCATTTATGCTTGTTTCTTTGCTTTCCAATGTTGAAAGTTTTTGCATCGCCTCATTTACATGATTTTGTTGGTCACTTATTATTGTCTTCAGATGATCCCCATGTTCCTTGAGCTCAACATAGACCTAGGCAAGAGACCAATTTCCGTTTCTTTTAAGAGTGTAAATTATTGTTAAATTCTAGGATCGGCTGATGATTTTTCTTTGCCAAGAAAAAAGAAAAAGCAAAAAAGAAATGATTTAGATGCACCACCAATCAGCATATATTTTAAAAATTGTTGTACTAGTGTGGACCAATAGTCATCACAACTCTATATCAGATGTAGTCATGTAACATTCCAAAATCTTAAAGAAAAGGGCAACTAAACCATTCTTGGTAGTTCCTCATCCATGTGAGGTAGAATGAAATGAAGAAGAGGAGAGGTTAAACCATGCATGCAGATGGGGAAGGCAACAACCAAAGCCGCAGAATAACCAAATGAAATCTTTTCCGATGGAAACTAGTTGAGAGATAATATGTAGAACAATATTCATAAACAGTAAAATGAAAATCCAAAGTAAAAGTAGACATCATAATCCAGCTTTGATAGGAAAGGATTAGCTCTACATGTGGGAGCATGAATATAAAAAGCAAGCATATAAACAATAAATCTAATTGTAGTAGCGATAAAAGAAACCTTGTCTAGTGCTTGTCATTCAACTAATCATTACTATTTGATGGAAAGCAACTAATTTAATACAAAAATGAGTTTTGTATTACCTTATGTGCATATTCCACATAGTTTTCATGTAAAAGTTTGATGTAGTGATGAAGAGTCGATCGACCTTCTATGGAATCAGCTGCGACAGACCTTAAAGATGGTGGAACAAGGATGACCTTCGGACCAGAAAGAAGCTCTTTGCTTATGATCTCTTTGGTGATATCCTCCTCAGAACCAACTGATTCTGCATGAGTATCAAAATGTAGGGGCAATCCATCATTGAATTTTTTTGTCTCTAGCATAATGCATTCATAAGAGGATGTAATTCCAACTATTTGTGAAAGTCCATCTGAATCATCAACAATAACAAAACCCCAGAGGATTGGAGCAGATGATTTTGTAAGGCATGCAGTCAAAATAGGACAAACTGAAGGCGCCTTGACAACCTTGTCAGCTTCAGGAGCAGCATATGAGAAAGGAAGAAAATAGAGGGTTATCAAATCTACACCCCCAGCATGCACACAATAGAATCGATCAGACACAAGGGGATCAGAGAATAAAGTAGGTGCACAACTGTCAAATGCATATTTTGGCAGCGCCAAATCAATGATAGCCAATCTCAGAAGAGGTGGATGGCCCAGCCAAATGGTATCTCCTGTATTGCTATTGCTAACACATGTTTCATCATTTGGTTGACAGAGATCCACTTTGGAGGGCACCCGCTTGGCTGGCTCACAAATCATGGCAACTGCAACTATACTACCACGAGGATCAACACGAAGATGGGGAGAAGAACCAACATTCCAGAGGGGTTGGATTTCATCAGCAAGCGCATCAATTTGTATATGCCCATCGCTCCATGCAATCACAAGAACCGAGTCTTTGCCAACAGAACTATACAGAAAACCTACTGCTTTGGCGATATCACCCAAACTTGATACTTTAGAAGTGTCATGATCAACACTATGACTAATACTTACAAGAGGCCCCTGTGCAATGAGGACACAGGATTATTCCCATATGTAGTGAAAAAAGGACCTTCCGCTGGAGGTGAGAAGAAAATAACCAGTATATATTTCAGAGGTTGAAAAAGCATACCTGTAATGAAAGAGATGCATCAGGTGGAGCATATGGCTGAGCTCTTGATACTGATACATTTGCTTCATCAATGGGTCGATTTGCTAAATCAGGAAAAGTAATTTCTAACCAAGAAATTGCCAAACTTGAGTTGCCAACAACTTTTGCATTCAATGATTTCAACCCAAATGAGCTAATATCTTTATAAATTTCCTCAAGAAATGCCAGACTACAGAAACTGCAACACAACAAGAGAGTCCAATGTTCAGTACAACATAATACCCTAGTCATGGGAATAAAAAATGCATGTTTCATTTTTAATTTATTCTTGTTTGAGTGTTTGAGTGTCAGGCTTCTCCTATACAACACTGATTACTCCATTTTCCTATCTACATTCTTTAAATGACAAAAATTCTGTTCACTGTGATAACTTAGTTGCATAATGAAAGAAAATTTCCACAAAACATGCTATAAAATAATATTTTAATGACTGCCCACCCCATATATTCCTTAAAATGGTCACCCAGGACAAATCAATTGCCCATTCAACAAGGCAGCTAACATGCTTAGTTCTTTTGGTAGCCAGGGTCAGAAACAGCAGTTGCTGAACCTGGACTTTTAGTTTAGATGTCCATCTTTCAGCCTTTATAAGGCCAAATGGCAGGTCAAACCTAGTCCTTAGGTCAAACAAAAGAGAGATTACACCTTTCAAAGGCTGAATACAAACATCTGAAAAAAAATAAAAAATTCACAATGCATTTCAGCTGTTGCTCTTGGCTCCAACATCCTAAAACTAAACCATATCCATTGGCCAGCTGAGTAGGCAGATTGACATGGCTAGCGAGGGACTATTTAAAGAATATGCTTAGAGCATAGCCATTTAAAGTATTTTTTTTTTAGAATTTTTTGAAAAATGAGCTAAACTGTTCATATTAAAGGGAGAGAAAAGAACACCTTCCAAATGGTACCACTGGACAAAGTACGTAAATTGAACCATCACTAAACAAGACAAAGACCTGCAGAAGCAATGAGAACAAGAACCTGTTGGTTAAGCTGAAGCTGCATAATGCAACACAAGAAGCATATGAATTCAAGTGATGAACAAATGAACTACACCATGAGATGTAAAACAACAATAAAAAGAAAGAATATGTGGCATATTAAAATAAACACTGAAAGGTAAATCATACGCACAGAAAATCTTTCCCACAAATGTTGACCTCCAAATGAGAATGCTACTGGACAGATTGAACCAACATTATGACATTTTCCAGGCTCGACTGCTTCCAGATAATATTCCTGCTCTGGTTGCTCAATGTTGGATAATAAATCAAACAATCTGCTCACAAAGTTTTAATGTCCAGCAATATCAAATTGTCTACTTTAACAAGAAAATTTACAGCACCACAAATAATCATTAGTCATATACTTCAAAACATATAAAGAAAAATAATCAATACCAAAAAAAAAATTATATGTGGGCTAAAAAGTTTTTGTTTTTTTTGTTTTTTTTTGTTTTTTTTTTTTGCGACAAGTGTTATATACATCAGAGGCGTACACATGGACTGTGAGTTAATCATCCAACCCGCATGCCCTCAGCTAGGGATAAGGAGTTTAGCCTGCGAATCTGCACCCACAATGGGCAGCCCATTACGACCAATACTTCCAACAAATCTTGAACTTGAGACTTATGGATGACTCACCCTCGACATGTAGCCAATAACCGCTAGGCTATATCTAGCCCTTGTTTTTCTAGGGCTATGAGCCCTAAAAAAGACTTACAATGATATTTTCAGTGGTTATTCGAAATATATTAATAGGAAATAATCTTTTTTCTTAACCATGGCGCATAGTTTTCCAATTGCTAGAAGTTTTTTACTAAAATCAATAACATTGTCCCTATAGTACTAAGGCCTTTCCAAATCATATTTGTCAAATAATAACCAGTAGGACATACAGAGCTAGAATATTAAACGTAACTCCAAACCATAACACCCGTATGCATCTACTCAACAAAATGACCATAAATTCAAACTCGAAAGAAAATTGAGGTGAAAAAGAAAAATACATAATATGATATTTGTAAAACAAACACATAGTAACATAGTTTTTCTTAAAAATAGCCAAAACTTTTACTTGGGGAGGGATTCAATATCTTCATAAGAAATGCATAACAATCTGAAGAGGGACACACCTGAAAACTGAATCAGAAGACAGAACACCCAAATGTGCACTGCTGTAAGGATGCCATGATGCTTGTAGAGTTTGCAAACCATTGTTGTGGCCAAAATAGATCTTAGAACCAACTAGAAGAGTCCTGTTGGTATATCACCATCAGCAAATATCAATGCAAAAATTTCAACAATTAAGAAAAAAAATTTGTTCAAAATTCCATGAACATTAAAAGCTAATCTAATTTATGACAAGGGATAATCATCTCGAAAATTATGTTATATATTGCACCAAACATTTTTCTGCAGCCGGGATAATTAGTCAAGACAAATTCTCAGAACATCTAGTATACCTGCAAACAATTGTGTCATTATCCGCATAACTTCTGTCATGCAAGTTCATAAAGCTCAATACATCAAGTCCACTCAAGAGCAAAAAGGACCCATCCACATTGAGAGCCAAATGATGGACATCTGATTTTAGTTGATTATCTGGCACCAGCTTCTGGAAAAACCATCAAACAGATTTTTTGAACAAAAAATTCCTAAAGAAAAAGGAAATAACACACTAGCGGGTGAAGGTCTTTACCAAACAAAAATCAAGAAAGTGCAAGAAGAGTAAAGAACAAACTCAAATAAATAAAAATGAGAAAACAAACAACTTAAAGTACCAGCAAGATAATAGAGTAGGTGACAATTTTACTCCTAGGCCTGACACATTTGAGGAATTGTCCACTCTATTCATGGTTTTGTCAAATAAAAAAACCCTCACATACTTAAGTGCAAGTCATACATATAAATGTAGTACATTTCTCTAACTGTATGGGTAACTACTTTTCGTCATTCCCCTTTACACAATCCTAAACCTAATCAAAATCAAGGCCAAGGAACCATTAGGTTTAGTTTGCTTCGTCCTCAAAGCAACTCACACCACCCAATAGAAGTTGCCAAATTTTCCCAATCTAATAGATGGGATCAAGTTCTAATTTTATTTGTAACAACACAACCTAACCTATTCACTGTGGTCCATTCCAAATGAGGTCTTACAATTTTGTCTAATAAAGATGCTTCTTATAGGGAAAAAGCATGAAGCCCGGTATAGAATAAGTCAAAATAGATCATTACGCATCTACTTCTCCTATGTTGCTCCCAATAATACTTCACGCCTCAATTCCATAAACCAAGAATATGAGAAGTAATAAAACAAATTGAAGACAAGACATTTTGTTAAAAATATAGGCATTTCATTTCTTTCTAAAAACACTATGTTTTACCTCTCTCAACCAAGCCTTTTCTCTGAAGTATCAAGTCTAGATTAGTAACAAGTCCTACTACTTTCCCCAACAATAGATAGATGACCAATGAGAACGTTATCAAAGACAAGGTGCAGTTGATGTCCTACTTAAACAGATGTACGAATACTTCAATACCACCAATTCACTTTCTCGGTTGTTATAAGTGACCTAGGGCTGGACAACATAATTTCTTACTCACAAAAGCAATCTTCCTAGAGTCAACAGCATTAATACGAAGAGAAATTCAAATTGGCAATTAAATTTTCACAACAACGCTGCCTGTTTCGAGAATGCAAGCCTATGAATCTCATCCAAAACTCGTTCTCCAAATTAAAATGAGGACTACAAGCATCAACCATCACCAATCTTAACTCTGAACCGAAAATGCAGTGATTTCCGGGCTTGAAATCAAGCTTATTCAAGCCCAACCCTCAAGTACCCCCCGGAGCAACCGCCTATATACTCTCTTCATCTCACCACCACACCACCCTGTCCAAATTCCAATCTAAAATTCCTCTCCTTCATCTCTACCACAACTATCTCCGGAAACAAAAAAAAAATGCACTTTTTGGAACAAAACATAGTCACAAACCCTAAAAACTACAAAGTTTCACTTGAGAACAAATGACGGAAAAGAGCGATGACCTCAGAGGGGAACGCGGCCTCAACGATGGCGGGATCATCGGAGGAAAACCGTAGTGAGAGGCGGTGGACGCAGCGGGCGACAGGGTCCCAGAGATAAAACAGCGAGGATGAGGCGTGCCAAGCCGCAAGGTTCTTGCTCTTCGCCCGCACGTTGGAGCTGTCATCCTTCTCACTATCGTCTTCGGCGAGGTGCCGGCTGAACGCCGGGTGCTTTGGGAGAGGCATCCATTCGATGGTTTCTCTTCGCCGGCGAGGCTCCATCGAGCTCGAAGCGGTGGCACTGCCCTTCCGAACGGGGAAAGGGACTATGAGACTGCGATAACGGGTCGGATCCTATTTGGAAGATCCGAAGTTCGAAACACCAAGCGGCGTTCATGAACGGCCCGGATCGGCTTGGCTCGGCTCGGCTCGGCTTTTTTTTTATTTAGTGATTTAAGTATAAACCTAAGTATATTTATACCTTAAGAAAATTCTAAAAATGATTCAATTAATTTGAAATTAATATTTTACTTGATTTTTTATGGGTTAATTATACGTTATGGTGTGATCTAGATAAACTGATCCAAATATATTTATATTTATTTTTTTATTATAACAATTTATGTATGTTCACACCCATAGTTCAATTATAGAAAGAAAAAAAATAACCATAGTTTTTATCATAACCATAATTTTTTTTTGTTTTATGTTTAATTATTGATAAAAAAAAAAAGACAGATGGAGAAATATTAAAACTTTAGTAATACCATTTTAGTCCACTATAACTATAATAAAAAAGTAATATATATTATTTTTTTCAATGTCATTTAGAAATTTTGATCATTTCAGTAAATAGTTTTGAGTTTGAATAAAAAAAACACATGTTGTGAGATATCCATCGAGACTCTTAATATCTCACTATTAATTAGTTTAGAGCACAAGCTCATGGGAAACCAAGGGATCAAAAACTTGAAAAAAAATAATTAAAAAAAAAAATCACAAAAAGCCTAATGCCAACTTGGAATGAAATGGGCCTTGGCAACCCAAGAAAAGCTTGCCCTTGATATATGTATAGGTTTTTTTTTTCTTTGTTTACTTTCCATCAATATAAAGTTCGTTAAAATCCCCCAAGTCTTGAAGGTGTTGGAAATATATTTTAGTGCATGTTGGATGGATTCCTCTCATTAATTTGATTTTGACCACATTGAAGATGAAAGCAAAAGTACATATGTATATATATTTTTAATAATAAATAAATAAATCTTTAAGTTAACGTCTAACACACTTTCATTTTAAATTATTGAAATAAACATACGAGTTCAAATTTAAATAGAATTAATTTCTCATTATAGTATTCGAAGTTAGTGTCATTAACCACCCGTATTAGGTAGTTTTTGGTATGGACTAAAATATATCACTCATTAAAAAAAATAATTAAAATGTTCTGTAAGACTAAAACATCAATGTGCGAGTTGATTGGCATATAGTATCATTCTTTTTAATTAATCATAGTTATTTATCCCATGCAACCTTTGGTCAAACTTAACAATATTGAAATTAAAAAAAAAAGTCAATGGTCAAGAAACAATTCAAGGAAGTAGTCCCGGTATGAGGAAAAAAAGAGCAACAAGTATGCATGTACGATAGAAAAGAAAATGCAGGCCATCATTACATGTGTTTGTTGAAGTGACTGACAGTGAGAAAGAAATCATTAGATCCAATCAGACTCATTCAGTAGTTAAACTACCTCAAATTAAGACTTCAAAGTACACACATTCAACCTTCTCTCTCTCTATATCTCTCTCTATATATATTTATATTTATATTTATATTTATATTTAAGAAAGAAAGAGATATAAAGGACTGCCACACTTAATGAACGGAATTGAAAGCTAGAGAGTCTTCTCATTGCTTTACATGAAGTACACCAGACATAAATATGTTATATTATATATATGAAATGTATATGGTTTATATGCGCTTGTGATTAATTTATGAATGTTAAACAAATCTAACAAACCAAACTTTAATTTGATATCATGTTGCATGCTTATATATAATAAAAAAATATATATTATTTTAAAATATTATTTTTTATAAATTAATACAGATAATCTAAAAAAATACTTTTAGAAAAATATTCATAAAAATTTATACTTTGGCTCCTTAATATTATACAAATTGATATATATATATATATATAGCATAAAAATCTATTATTTGACCACTTATTTTTTTAATAAATCAGTATGTAGTCTAAAAAAATTATAGTTTAAGAAAAATAAAATATTTACATTTTTTTAAAAATTATTGTTTAGCTAGTAGGTTTTTATAAATTAATATTATATATAATATAAAAAATATTTTAAAATACTATTTGTGAAAAAATCTATTATTTACTTTTTTTATTTTTTTCATTTTACTTGTCTTCGAACAAAGAAATAAAATCATACAATTAAACTCAAAAACTTAAGTTAATAGGATAAAAAATCCAAACTTATTATTTTTTTCTCGTATATTTTTTTTTAAGTACACGGAAAAGTAAACAAGTCGTATTATATGTAATATATGAATGTATATGGTTGGTAATTAATTTTTGAAAGTGAATGTAAATGAGTTCACGTGAATATTGAAGAAGGAGACTAAGAAGAAGGGGGAGGGAGCAAGCGCATGGGGCCGGTGGAATAATGTGAGACAGAAGAAGTGGGGATGGGGTGGTGGAGCATGCATGATGAAGACACAATCATAAAGGTGCTATTGTCCCAAGTCCAAGAGATAGGACCACCCCTCCACTCACTTACTACTTTCCCACCGGACCGGGAACAAGAACACTGCATGCATGCCATGCATCTCATCTACTCACTCTCGGTGATCTTAATAAACTTCTTTCTCCACTCCCCCTCTCTTTTATCTTCTTCTTTCTTTCACTTTTCTTTTTCTTATATAGTCATTTAGTTTTTTTTCTTCATGTATTTTGAATCCCGTTTTTATTATTATATTCATTTAAAAAATGTATAGTGCATTTTATGGATGTTGTATTTTTATTTATTTTTATTCATGTAAGTTTTTTTTTTATAAAGCGGGCTAGAGTCATTCACTTCAACCGTTGTTCAAGAGAGAAAAAAATTACTATATTTCTATTGCAGAGCTAGTTTATATAAGTGATTTTTAGTTATATATATTGCATCAAGACATTATTTACAATTATTTATTGTGAGAGAATTGAAACCTTATCATATTACTTGAGAGATGTATGAATAGTTGTGCAACTTTGTTCATGTTAATATTTAATGGATTATTTTTAAAAATATATATTTTATGTTTATTTTAAAAATAATTAATAAAAATTAATACTAACAAGTCACGTGATACGCATAAAAATAAAATAAAAAAAAATCAATAGATAAGTTATATTGAACATTTTAAAAGTTAAAAAAATAAATATAAATACTAGAGTATAAAAGTAAAAAAAAATAATAATTCTATCCCTCTAAAATTATAAATATTTAGTAATATGATAATTACAAATCATAATTATATAATTATATTTTGGCTAATCTATGCATTGAAGTTGAGTTTCGCTTTAATTAAATATAATACATCATCTTCTTTTCTTTTCTTTTATTTTTTTATCATCATTCTTTTCCCAAAAATTATTATTACCCTCATCTTTAATACAACTAGAAAAAGAAATTTCTAACAATTTTAAAGCAATGAAATTATCGAAATCTATGCTGATCCAGTGTGGAACAACATATTTATGCTTTATTTATTTATTTACTTATTGGACAATAATGGGTCCCCAAGATAGCCGTGACCCCAAAATGTGTTTATGAACCAATCTGTCTAACCAAGTAACCAATATTGTCTTCATGTAGGACCTACTTGCTAATGAATTGCATAACATAAAAAAAAGGTACTTTAACTTATTTCCACTTTTTAAAATTTATATTTTCATAGAATAAGAGTCCATAATTTTGTCATGTTGCTTCATAGGTCAAACATGTACTTTATTTTTTAAAGTTTGATTATTTAGTGGGGTTCGTTAGAGGGCCATGCACATTTACCATGAAAAGTGGGCAATTATATTTGACCATATATATATATATATATATATATTTTTTTAATAAAAATAAATAAATCACTGTATTTTAGGAGTTAAAAGACTTAAAAAAAACAATTAAAATACAATTACTAACATTGTATCATAGTTGGAAAATATTAAAATAGATTCTTGACCTATTAGCATTGAATTCTCAAACAAAGTGCCAAAAATTAAACTCCAAATTTCATATAAGGTGAGAGCATATGTTATTATTGAGCTTACTTCATGCTTTGTGTATATTCACGCACTATGTATATCTTTAACTTATCTTAAATGAAGAGGAAGCGGACCCTTAATATTTGAATTAGTCAATAATTTTTAATCACTTGTTTATAAAATCATATAAAAAAATCTTAATTTCTATACAATCTTACCAAAAATAACAAAAAAATTACATAATCCTTTGTATTAGATCTAACATAATGCCCTAATTAAATCAAATGAATCCAATTGGCTAAATAAGTAAAAATTAGCACGTATTTAATTAGGGGTAATTAATGCAGCTAATCACTAATTTGGGAATGTTTAACAAATTTCAATGGCTGCCACCTGGCTTACACCATAATTAACAAAAAAAACAATTAAAAAGACTCCTAAAACGGTCTCAAAAACCGACCACATAAACTCTTTTCCCACGGTCCCAAAATCAGGGTCAACTCACAAGTCTTTTTGTTTCATGAGAAGAAAAGGAACGGAACGGAACTCCACACCCCGCGCCAACTCCACAGCGCCGTATCTTAACCTCACTGTAAATCACCGGATCCCGCCACTTTTATCGATGGAAAAGGAACTACCTCCGTGTTAGAGTAACCGCAGGTGAACATACCTCCCGTTTCCTCGAGGGCGGTGACTGGAACGATGACCAAAGATATAAAACAACCTACTCTTTGGTCTTTCTTTACTCCACTTTGTCTGAATAATTAAATATTTAGGAAAAAAAGTTAAGAAAAAAAAAAGAAGGTTTTTCCCGCCCTTGAACGTTCTTGAAATCCAAGCAAGCAAGAAGAGAGGAGGAGGAGAGGAAAGGGAGGATGTGAGAGAGGGTTTGGGGGATTCGGGGATTCGGGGATGAACACACCGGAGAGGAGCAAGGTCGGAACGCCGACGTCAAAGGTCGAGGTGATTTCGCTGGCTTATTTGTTGGATTTTGGTTTTTGTTTATTTGATTTTAGTGGGGATGTTTTGTTGTAGCGTTTTGTTGGACGTTTTGGTTGAAGTTGTGGGTTTTTGGTAGAAAGGTGAAAATTTTGTGACAATGTAGACAATGTGAGTGTTGTTTGGTGTTGGTGTTAGTTTGGGGATGCTGTAAATTTTTCTGCCTCTGAAAATTGATGTTTTTGTTGTGGATTTCATGTTTTTGTTGTCTTTGTTTTGGTTCTAGATGAGATTTTCATGTTCATATCTTTGTTTAATTGTTTAGTTCTAGTCTTATGCATGTAATGCTTGCCTTGTCAATTATCTCAGTGTTATTTCTTTTTCTTAGGGCTTTGATTTGTGCCAGCAAGAGTTTCTTTATGGTTCTTTACTCTCTGTTTTTATTTTTTAATTTAATTTAATTTTTACTTCGATGTTTTAACTTTTATTACATTCTACATTCAAAAGCGGATTTTGATGTTTAGCTGGCATTTTATCATTTCCATTTTCTCTTGTCTTGTACTTTTGCTGGATACACATCCTGTGGTTGGTTTTGACTTTTACCGCGCTCCTGGATTGTCCTTTCCATTATGTGTAAATTTCTGTCGTGTTTCTTGTTATTTTGTTAGTGAGAACCCTTGAGTTTTGATTTTTTTTTTCAATTTGATGCATTCTGACATCCTATTGTCACTTTTCAAGGAGTAGTCTATGTAAAGTGTGAACCTGTTTGTTCCAAGTGATGGCATATTGTGTAACTATGTGCATTACTGGCATATTGTGTGACTATGTGCATTACGAAGCTTTTGTTATGTTTTAATGCCAAAAGTTTATTGGAGCCAGTGATTTTTAGGTGCTCCTTGTCTTACAATTCATTTTTTAACGCAGGATTCTCCGGTCTTCAGCTTCATCAATAGTTTGTCTCCTATCCAGCCAGTTAAATCTACACATTCTGCACAAGCATATCATACTTTAAGTTTTGCATCTATATCTTCAGTCTTTACATCCCCACATGCGAATCTACAAAGAGAAGCTAGGATTCCAATACGGTAAATATAAGATTTTGATCAACTTACTGGTGACATTTTCATTGCTTAAATGTTTCCCATAATAATTTTCCCCCTCTGTGTAGGGATTCCGTTTCAGATTTGCCAAAGCATGAGACTTCTTCTGATAATGGGGCTGGAAATAATCATTGTGTGGGGCCATCTAATGTGGTGAAACCATCTATTTCTGCCGGAACACGCTCTCTCAGTGAAAGCAGCTGTTGACAATTCTGTAGAATGTTCAAATTCATCTTGTGATTTACCACAACCTTTGCCTTATGATTGCCACAGTCCTCACCACAATGCCACACCTTGCCATGTCATAAAATCTGTTTTGAAGTCGGTTTTGGATAATACACCAGATGAACTGGTTGAATATGATGAAGATTGCCTGGGCAAGACAGAGATTTTATTTTCAACTGAAACTGAACTTCAGGATGAGCAGACTGAGGCAAAAGTTGTAGATCATAACTGGGATGACTTGATTTCTAATGATGCTGACAATCTCATGATATTTGACTCCTCTACTGAATTAGAGGCCTGTGAAGTTCCAGGTGAGAAATTTCATCATGATGATGAGGATGTTAAGCCTTTTATTCCATCATACATCCAAATGAATGTTGTTGGTTTGAAAAAGACGGACCCTGATGCTTCTCTTGTTCCAGACATCTGTGAAGCAAAAAATGTCCCTCGTGTAGAACAGACTGAAGGGGTCAGAGACCAAGATGAAACAGGACATAGGTGTCGAGTTTTCTCAGAGAATTGTGAGAATCAGGCTTTTATAAAAGACAGAAATCAAGAAATGGGACATGGCTCCACTTCTGGCATTTCAATCGCCTGCAAGGTAAACAATAATGAAAGGATAGACTGGATGATGGTTTTAATAGATTTTATTCTTTAAAGTTCTAGCTATTTAGGTGTCTATGACTCTATAAGCACTCAAATTCACAGTTAATGTTATTGTATTAAATTTTCCTTGACACTCATCTTATTTCTGATTCATGAATTGTCATATGACTCGAGTATCTTGTTAGTTCCTGTCATGCTTTTAGCATTTGTAATTAAATTCAATCATTTTAATTGATTCATTTGGTGCTATGTTGTTGATATAATGACAGAGTATACTCCATATTTTAAAATCTTATGTTTCTACTTTCTACTGGTGGTTTCTTCTTGTAAAGAGTGTTAATATCCCAACTGTAGGGTGGATTTTTGTTTTATTTCTATTTGACATCATGACTTATTTTTTAAAATATACCTCAAGTTTTTCTAAGACATATTTATTGAGACATGTCAATAACCTGTTGTCAGATTTTTATTTGTTTGTTCAATTGATTAAGATGCCACACTTTTTCACTCCAGTTCATCTGCATCATTTCATTGATGAGCTATTTTATGCTGGACTTCTGTAGAGGAATTATTTGAATTTTTAGTGGCTGTAAGGAAATGAAACATGTGTATTGTTGCCATTCATGTTACACCTGTTCTGTGTCTTGACATAGCATATTTTCTAAGATTTTTCCCTTCAAATTTCTTTCGGGTTGTTACAATTATCCTTCCATGTTTGGTTGTTAGGAAATGCAAAATTTATCCCTCCTCACCACTGCTTGCCTGAGAGATTATAGCATGATTCTTTGGGCAGACTATCATATTTCAAATTTCATTAGGTTAACTACTTTCATAAGCTTAACAGCTGATAGGTTTGTGTTGTTTATAATCATAAATAAACGGAAATGGCATGTATGCCACCATAATGCAGTTTATTGCTAAATTGATCATTTCTGGGCCAAATTTGCACTTTACAAATGAAATGGTAATCAGTGGTCTTCATAAAGATGTTTAAAGTTATCTTCCTTCTAACTATGACTACTTAGTCAACTGTAAAACATCCCCAACCCTAAGGTCGGGGCTATAAAGGCTGTAGATGAGATCATTCAAAATTTCAAAGAAAGAATTTGGATACTTGGCTTTTAAAGATAAGATGCACTGCACTTTTATAATGAATGAACCCATTATTGACCCTTATGCCTCTTGAAGAAAAACTTTAATTATTTCTATAATCACTTTTTCCACTTAACAGCATAGATATTTCTTTAAGTTTTACCTTGAATGACCGAGCTTAGAATTTTAGTCCTTCTCATGTAGGACTTGACACCTGAAGTTTGAACTTGGCAATTGAAGCTGCTGGCTTTGTCAAGTTGAAAAAAAAAAACTGGTGCTGGAAGCACTGAAAGTTCTTCTCAAAGTGAAACTCCCTTGTAGTTATTCTATTTTGTTGTATTTTTCCTTATCATACTACCTGTTTTGGTCATTATGAACTACTTGGAAGTAGGCATTCTGATAAATGTAAAAAACTATAGTAAATAATAGATGCTATAATAAACAAGAAACATGCTTCAGTAGACATAGAAACTATACAATGAAGGAAAAAAGACTCACGGCAATGATAAAAAAAACTACAATAAATGGAAACTCCTTGCAGTAAGTGGGCCTGTCTGAGAATTTAGGAAATGATGCTCTACCCTTTTGGTCTACCTTTTTGTAGATTGAATCTCAGCTACAGCGTGGCATGCGAAGGCGCTGTCTAAACTTTGAGGGAGTTCCTGAAATGGGCTTGCAAAATGACTCTACTGCTTCTCATTCAAATGGAGCTCATCCTACCAGCAATATATTACCAGTCCCTTTCAAGGCTGGAAATCCTTCAACATGCATAGTGCCTGGTATTGGCTTACATTTGAATACTCTTGGATTGAAGGATAGATTTCTCAGCCGAGAAACACTGGTTTCTGGACAAAGGTTAATAAGTATGCCAAGCCCCATTTGTCCATTTCATTCAACAACTGGACTCGAGCCTCACGATAAGTCCTTGTCTGTTGATAAGGATCTAGTTACTGGGAGTGGGATTCATAACCTTAGTATAATGCATGATGATGTTTCACAGTCGTCTGCTCTCATTAGTGGCAAAGACTTGCATCAAAGCAGCCCTAAAAAGAAAAGGTACACACTTTCTGCAGCTTAGTTTATTCTTGCCAATGAGTTTATTTGATTGATGCTGTCAATCTGTTGATATGCAACATGCAAATCCTACCCAGAACTCATTGTCATCATTTATAGGCGCAAGTTGGAAATTGGTGCTGAAAATAGAGAAGGCTGCAAGCGCTGCAACTGTAAGAAGTCAAAATGCTTGAAGCTGTAAGTTTCTTTTGGGAATACTAAATTTGTGTGGTTTCTGTGAGCATAATGTACCTTCACCTTCTATTTGTTTATGAGACCTTTACTGCCCTTGCCATGCATCCTCAGTGTCTAGGAAATCAATCACCATTCAACTGTCTTCTGTTTTGAACTCTGTTTCTCAAGTTATGCAATTTTGAGCTATGCTCCAATTGCATAAGTCAACTTTGTTTCACACTATATCGGTGTCAATATGTGTGGGATGTCTGCATTTTTCAGTGCTTTTTTCTTTAGTTTCTCTCTATTGTTTGACATAATCTTTGACTTATGCTTCTTTAATTTCCTCTACAATCAAATGTATGTCTGCACAATATTTACATTCTTATCAGCGTGAACTTTTTGATCAAGCAAATATGACATTCTTCAATTGTCGCTATCTTAATCAGTTATTGTGAGTGCTTTGCTGCTGGTGTCTTCTGTGCCGAGCCATGCTCTTGTCAATCATGTTTCAACAAGCCTATTCATCAAGAAACAGTTCTCAATACCCGCAAGCAGATAGAATCTCGCAATCCATTAGCATTTGCTCCAAAAGTAATAAGGCCATCCGACCCTGATCAGGAAATAGGGGTAAGTAAGAATTCAAGATGAATTCTATCTTGGCTGATGCAATGTAATTTTGGCATCATATTACTTTTCCTGTTCATTTGCAGGAGGAATTGAACAAGACTCCAGCCTCTGCACGCCATAAAAGAGGTTGCAATTGTAAGAAGTCAAGCTGCTTAAAGAAATACTGCGAATGCTATCAGGTTTTGCAGCTTTTCTCTTCTAGGATAATCACTGAGTTTGCAGTATCTGAATTGGACTGGTGGTTTTCTTTTAAAGGGTGGTGTTGGATGCTCAGTTAGTTGCAGATGTGAAGGTTGTAAGAATGCATTTGGAAGAAAGGATGGTGAGATTTATTTTTGGTTATCTCCCTTATAATTGCATTTTTAAAAGCTTATGCATAAACCTTTATTATTGCTAGGCATTTGTGGTAAGGTATTGATAATGATGAAATGGTGGGTTCTTTTAATATGGGTTTTTTCAGATTGAGGCTGTGCCAATGGTCTCCTTGTCTGACTACAGCTGTCTGTTTGATACCCCCACAATTTTAAATGCTACAAAAATTAATAGTTTTCCGAAAAAAAAAACTTTAGCTGAATTTGACCTCTGAGTGCATATTATTACTGATTTTTGACTATATATGCACAACATGCTTTGTTCCTTGGCTATTTAACTGAGATTAGAAGAACCATTATTCATTTATTTATATCATGGTAATTTATTTAGCCATCGTTCCAACTTGATATATGATCATGATGCACGCTAATTTTGAATCATAAAACTGATTTGATTCAAATTTTTGGTTAAAAATGAGAGTATTTATATTTCATAGAAGCCACATAAGAACGTTCAGGATTGTGAATTCTGAATTATCTTTAGGCAGAATTCTTGTTATTCACTCACATCCTTTCTCCATTGCTTCCCATTCTGTGTAGCTGCTATTTTTTTCTCGCTCCTACTCTCTGAGTTTATGTTTTTGTTGTGCATGTTTCTAATCTTAAACTTGTTTGACATATGTCAACCTTTTGTTTGCAATATTTTAGTTGGTTCCCATTTAGTGTTCTATTCTTTGGCAGGGTCTCTGCCAATAGAAGATGAAGAATTCGAGCAGGAAGAAGAACAAAAGGATGCTAACCTAAATGTGAGTGATGGACTAGATGCTGGCGAACAAAGTGCAGATCCTACAAATGATGAGCTTCAGTACCCAGAGAGTGTCTTGCAGTTAACTCCTTTTCAGGTTATAAGGTCAAGTACTTCATGCACACAGTGGCAAGAGTTAATTATGTCATCTAATTTTGAGTGGTAATTGATAATTTTTTTTTCCTTAGGCCATCTATGGACTTGGCGATACTTTCAAGTGGCCAGACCCCACTATCCTCATCCCTCACAACTGTAACTTCTGCTAGCTTTAATTCATTTGCAACCCTGAGAAGATTTGAAATGCCACTTTCTCAATGCAAACTCGGAAAGCTTGCCAGGGTTGATTCAGAGGATGAGACTCCTGCAATTTTAAAAGGCAATGTATCACCAATCAACAGTGTGAAAGCCACATCACCTAATCAGAAGAGAGTATCACCTCCACAGTTTGGTACTCGGTTGTCTCCGAATCATAAAGGAGGAAGGAAGTTGATACTAAAATCAATTCCTTCATTCCCTTCTTTGAACAATGATTTGTCCCATGAAATCTCGGCGAATTATTATGATAGTTCTCTCGATATGCCTTCTCAGAGTTGAGGTAGGCCACTTATTTCATCACTTTTGTTCCAACTCAAAATTGTTTTCTTTCTAACCTGTTACTTCTGTAATTAGATTGCAATGAAGTAGAGTATCTTCATCAAGATTTCTCAATGCAAAGGACAACCTATTGAAGTTGCTTTCGTCTCTCTGGGGGTTCTCTACTAATCTGAGGTATCTTCCTAAGGAGTCCAAGCTCTGCATTTGTATCTATTTTATTTTATCTTTTTTACCTAGTGTCTTCCTAAAAATGTACTTTTTCACATTAGAAGTAAAATAATGAAGATTTTGCGTTTTTTTAGTTAATAGATTTGTTTGCAATACGGATCTCTAAAATAGACTAACATGCATCAAGGGCCATATTAAACAATCTAATAGATACGAACATATTTAGTCTGGGCCTCTTGGGTTGAATCGAGTGCAAACAGTTGTGTATTTAATTACATAAAGCATGAGTAAGTTCATTGGAGTTAGTACTGCACTTGGGCAATAGAGCTTGGAATCTAAGTTATTACATTTTCGACAGCTATAAGTTTGAAAAGGATGTTTAACAATCATAATGCTTGATATTATTTCTACTTTAGAATTATTTCAAAGTTTTCAATGCAGACCTTCCTGTAGTTTATTTGTAAATACAAGATAGTATACCTTCACACATTAATGATTGTTGTTAAGCAGTAAAATTATGTCTGCTTTGAAGTATTGATAAGTTCTTTGCAATCAAATGCTCTTTTCATCTGATATAATGGCTTGATATTGAGAAATCTTTCTATCAGTGACTTCTTTACATGCACATTTTCATTTCTGAAGCCATTAGTATTCAGATAACATCTCCACCAGTTAGTGTTGCATGCTGCAACTGCAGATTTACATTTTGTTTTTCTGCATTTTTGGTTCTATGGAACAATGATTGATCTTGAATATTGATTAATTTGGTACATGGATTTTTGGTTTGTTCCTTAAAAAGGTGGTTGCAGTATTATGACCTGGCATAGAATGAACCTATGAACTTATCACAATAATCAAGTCTGTGAGCTGGAAAGGATGTATTTTCTTTTGATTGGCAGATCAGATTTGGCTTCATTCTTTATTATTATAAATTTAAATCAAATGCAATGAAAAGTTTGTTCTTTAATTTAGTCATTATATTATATTATATTATATTTGTCAGAAATTTTTAGTTTAAAAAAAAAATACTCAAATTTATATATTTACATGGATAATCAATAAAATTAACAAATAGGGCGCTGTGAAAGTTGGTCCTTTGGGTTCACACTCTGGTATTAATTTTCATAGAAATTTGGCACAATTTCTTCTCTATCAAGTACCAACCTAACTTTTTCTTCAGAAGGGCCCATGGTACTTTTGCATCTATAACCCCTATAGAAATAGTTAAGTGCAGGTATTGACCTCATAAATCCAAAAAATTTCACATGGTATAATTGGTATTGCCTGTGCATCTTTAGTAAAATTTTAAAAAGTTTGATGCCAATATTAGATCATGATTTAACAGTTATTTATAACAGTGGTGTATATGATTATTGTTAGTTATCGGTTTTTTTTTTTTATCAAGATGAACGGGTATACCGTTTAAAAAAAAATAGAGATATACACAAATCTCAACGAATTACTGTTAATCATCATATTTTGATTATAAAGGTATTATATACTATTGATTGAATAAATGTACAGTGACTGTTAAATGAAAATCTATTAATTACTGTAGAAAGTTGAGGATGTCTTTTAAGTTGCACTGACTCATGCATATATATAAGAATTTATGGGTCCATGGAGGGTATATTAATATAATTGATAGTAAAATTATATATTTATGGGGTATGTATATAAGGGTTCTTTTTGGATGTATGTTAGGGTTTATGAATAGTGTGTCCACTGTACAATGGTGGACCTGCTGGAGAATCCTAGGGTTAGGGCATATCTGTGAATGTTTCAATGGCCTCTTGATTAAATGTGATGTGGAATTGGCTTTTGCTCTACCTGCACCACCACCACCACCACCAAACTGTCCCATCTGACATCAAACCAACATTTCATTGTGCTATTTTACATTGCATTATTACATTAATTCTATAAAATAATTAATAAATAAATATCTTTTTCCTTTTTTTTTTTTAATGATTTTTGGTCTAATTTATACCAAGGAAGGTTATTTGCACGTATACCCTTGTAAAGTATCGTAATTGCAAACCTATAAGTTGTTTGCGTGGCTCTTGCGGCTGCCTGGAGCCATTGTTTATTTTATTTATTTATTTGTTATTATTATTATTTTTTAGAAAAAGGTTAATATTTATTTGTTATGATGTTAATCTTTCATGAAAATTTCATCATATAAATATTAAATAATAAATAAAATATCTTAAGAAAAATAAGTAGATTAGTGGAGGTTTGATCAGGTCAAAGACTGATATAGTGATATTCCCATGCTTTCCCTCAACTAAACAATCAAACTAGACGAATTTCTTATTTATCAATTTATTTGATATATCCATGTAGACATCTTAATTGATTCTTTCCCTCTTTATATATATATATATATATATATATATGAAATTATTCACTTAAAAATTCTTCCAACTAAATCACAAGAAATGGGGATAAGAACTCCAATTCCTTCACGGAAACTCCAATCATGCATTCATAATCAACTTTAGAGCATAAGTCCAAAAATCCTTGTGGGTTTGGGCCCCCTTTGTCACTCCCTCTCCCTCTGATAATAATAATAATAATAATAATAATAATCAATATCAAACATGCAAATATAAGGTCTTTTTCATGCTAGACATGCCAAGCTTTGCACATTGTGAGGCTCTATCTCTAGATATATGTATATATATGTGTGTGTTTATTTGAGAATCAAGAATTCCATGTTCACATGTCATCAAAATTCAGTACATTACAAAAAGAAAATGATGCAAAACAAGAAGAAAAAAACTGAACAACCTTTTTAATCGACACATGACAAGATCATTACTTCATTAATTGTCGGTGCAATAATTATTAAAATAAAACAGCCTATTCATTGAAAATGAATGCAAGAAACTCTATTATTAAATGATTCCAAAGTCCAGTGGAAAAGTCTACAACATTTGTTACATAATAAATTTATTTTTCAATGTAAGGTCACTTTTAATGTTGGTGCATATATTTTTCATAAAGTTTTTTCCTAATAAAATATAAAAGAGCATATAGATGTGAAATTTATTTCTCAATACATCATTACTCTCACCCTGTGTGAGATGAGGTTCAAACCTCCTCTTTTGTAGAATATAAACACTCTACACAGAGGATAGAATATAAATGCTCTACACCGAGGACCCGATGCTAATAACTAAGAGAGATCATTGGCTTTATATATATATATATATATATATAAGTTTATAAACACTATTTATCAAGTTTCTATCTAAGTTTTCTATAAATATATAAAAAGACATTAACACCCTTGGATTTGTGATTCACAAGACTTTGGCGATTTGTTAGTAAGGGTGTGACTGTGGTTTGACCATATTCATAATTAAAATTTAACAATATTTAAAACAGTGATTAATTAGAAGATTTCTTAGGTTTGTTACATATGTAACATCAATATATTTTTATTTAAGGGCATGTACGTGGAAAAAATATGTTTGATTCTTGCAATTGACAATGACAAACTATGTCATCATGCATGCATAGTTTTTTTTTAATTGTATCATTAGAAATAGTTATTTAAAAAAAAATTAAATTGATATGTCTCTATAAAAAATAGAAATGAAACCAAACGATGTTTGATTTAAGTGATATAATTTTTGGTTAATTAAGTAAGTGTTTTCTAGTTAGAATATTTTTGCATGTAAAAGAACACACGATGTACTGAAAAGAAGGAAATTCTCAGTATTTCATTTCATATTAATTTAAACCATGTGATTTTTAGGAATTCGGTTGGTTATATAAATAAAAGTGAAAATATACTTACATTTTATAAAATTTATTCCATTTTAATATTTTTTATGATAAATAATTAATCTAACAAAAGCATTCGACACAAGACACATTAAATAGATTGGAGTTTGTAAAACTATGTTTAGTACCATATTAAAATTGAATTCATCCTCTAACCTGTTTATGAAAATGAAAATTTTGTTATTAAATGTATTTATATATGTTGACTTAATTAAAACATGAGAATCTTCATGTTACCATTATCTGATTGAACCATGGATTCATTAATGAAATTTGATGCATGTGATCCATGTAATTCAATTATCAATTAATGCTTAGATAAAATGATTTTGTAAACATATTCATTTATTTCTTGTTTATCATGTGTATTCATATAAAAAGTACACATTATCTCAATACTCATTTATGTTATCCATGCATTTCTTGTAAAATATATAATAATTAAATTATGTTTTAATTCTATAACATGATTTAATTATTTAATTAGTATATAAATAAATATTTTTTTTTAGAGGCCACAAACATTGGTAATTTAACAAATAGGTATGAAGATGCACTATTTATGACCAAAATGATATATAAAGGAATAATGCTTTACAGTACTAAGGTCATAGTAAATAATACATAAATAATACTCTTACAATACGTGAATACTGTATAAATGCCTAACTACTTTTTCACCCTAGTAGGAGAGTTTTTCTGAGTATCTGGTTGTGATTTCAGTTTTCTTTATTGTTTTTGCTTTGATTGTATTGACTTTTTCTAGGTCATGTATTTTTTTATTTGTTAGTTTACGTTTTCACCCCCAGTGGACACAACTTTTTTTTCGTTCTAGAAAGGCACAATGGCCGAACCCAGGGGATGAACACGTGGGAGGCGAGCTCACGCAGCCGAACTGCCCCTCACCTTGCACGAGATGGAGATCGAACTCGGGGAGTCACGCTCGATATTCGAGGCAAACACCCTACGTAAAGGACCCGATGTCAATAGATCAAATAGTCGTTAGCACATAATTGTTATTCTCTCTGTACTTCTATGTTTTAATAATTTGGAGGTTTCTTTATTTATTTATTTTTTTAAAAAACAAACCACAAACTTAAATTTCAAGTAACTTTTTAATGAGAGTCTTATTTATTTATTCGGTTTCACCTTTCAATCAAGCTTTGTTTTATTAATTCATTGCACAAATCAATTCACACGAGGAATTTGAATTCCAAAATTAAAAATAAAAATAAAAATTTGGCCGGCAAAACATTCTCTTCACACAAAACCAAATGTGTTCCAGGTGCTTAATAATTTAATTAATAAAATAAATTTATAAAATTCAAAAAAGAATAATCTCGAAATATGAAAATAATTGATGGTACTCACCTATAAAAGTTCAACATCATGGCCGTTGGATCCAGATCAGATGCTGTTCATCACAATCTTTGACCATGTGATCTCTCGTTTAAGCCACGCATTTGGACCACATATAAAATTAAGTAATTAATATTAATATTATTTAATTATAAATTAAGAAGTCAGAATGAGAATTAACTTTTGGTAAGAGCAAGCATGGTTTGACACTTGTTCCTTTTTTTTTTTTATAATTATTATACTTTATACTTTGTAGACTTTTACATTCAGAGGAAATAACAGAAGAAAAGAATATAAGTAAATTAAAAAATTTCTCATAAAACATTTTCTCAAAGTTATTTAATTGGTAACTGACATATGAATTAGAAGCAAATTAATATGGATTGATTATAAAACAACCGTCAAGAGTTATATAATAATAATAATACTATTTTAAAAACTGTTTCAACTTTCAACTCTTCCTTCAATCCATCACCTAAAATTTATAATTATTTATTGAAAAAATTATTTAAAATAGAATTTTCATGAATACCCTTGTAAAAATCTATATTCCAGTGTAGGTCCTCTAATGAATTTTATTTAAAATAAATAATAAATTATATTTTTAAAATTTATTTCTCAAAAAATATATAAATAACTAATAATTTTTTTGTCTATTGATAATAATTACTTAGAGTCTTTGAAGACAGATTCGAATCTTAACTCATACAAAATGAGAGATATTAACTCTATATCTGTGCACCGAGATGGTTTGTACATATTTTATAAAAAATAAATATGTAAATAATTAAAAATGTTACATATTATTGTTCATATATATTGTGATTAAATAAGAAATAAAAATGAATTTCAAAGATAGATTAATGAATTTATAGAGACAAATATATCAATATAAAAAAATATAAAAATTTATTTATAGTGCATTATTTTTATATTTGTAAATAAAAAGAAAGAGAGAGGAGGAGTGAGAAAGAGACAAAAGACAGCAATTGGAGAAAACTGTGGAAATAACTATTAAAGTCTGAGAGTGGCCACCAAAGTGCAAAGGAATACTGCGTTTTTCCAAGGCAAACAGAGCAGCCATCTCCTTCCCCTTCTCTCCTTCTACTTCTCTGCCCTTTTCTTTCTGCTTCTTTTTTGCTTTTAATCATCGTCCACTAATTCCGCGCTGTAATTCCATAATCTTCCTCGATTTCAGATCTCTTTTTCATTCCCATTGTCCCTGTGCCTCTCTCTCTCTCTCGTTCTCTGTTAATCTTTGTTTTTTCCTGCTGCTTTTGTTGTTTTTTTATTCGTTTGGAGATAATTGAAGAGGAAGTCGGTGGTTGCTTTCGGTTTGGGAAGATGGGCTGAGAGTTTGATGAAAAAGCAGCTGGGAATCTTTCTGAGCAGCTGCTTTGCAGAGGAAAAATTCCATCTTTTGGTCTGGTAAGCCTCTGTTGCTTCTCCTCTTCATGTCAAAATTGGATTTTTTTTGTTGGTGTTGTTTGTTTGCTGGGATTCAGTTTGATCGGAGATTTGGTTGGTGGTTGATTCGAAGTTTTGGGTTTTCCTTTGCTCTTACCAAAAACTGATCTTTTGATTCTCGATTTGATCGAGGAGTGATTCTATTTTTTGAGGTTTTTTTTCTGGTTGTTTTTTCAAGGTATAACTTTTTTTTTATTTTCTTCTAATATTAGTTTTGATCTGCGTGCAGTTGCCAAAAATTTTATATTTTTTTGTAATTCTTTGTGGTTGATCCAAGTCGATAACCGATTTGAGGTAACAATGATTAGTGATGATTCTTATCTTTTTTTTTATAAATCATTGTTTTAATCGGTGGCGGTTCCCAAAATTTTGTTTTGTTTTGTTTTGTTTTTCCTTTTTTGAGTAATTCTATGATGTTGATTCAGTTCATCAAGAGATTTGGATTGGTCAGTTATGTGTTTTAAATAGTTATCAAAATAGTTATCTAACTGATCTTCTTCTTCTTCTGTTTTTATGTTCTTTCTTTCAGGGGGAATAATAGATCATTTTCATTATTTTTCAATCCTTAGTTCAGTTTATTGGAATACTTGGTTTGTTATTGGTGTGATTGAAGTGCTTTGTCCGGAGATTCATGGACTTAGATCAACTTGATATTCCTTGATTTTATCTAGGTCCTTATTGTCTAGCGTGTCTGCAGTTTCTTTCCTTGGTCCCTTATATCCTCTATACTTCTCTGCTCTGTTTTCCTTGTTCTGAAAAAACAAAAAATTATAGTTTATCTGTTAATCAACATTGACTATTACTTTTGAGAAATTTGGTTTTGGGGATATTTAGAATTGTGTATTGTTTCTGGAATTAGATTTCTGAATATTTTGTATTTTGCTTTCTATGGTTTTTGGTATTTCCTTTCAAATTTACTTAATCCATCTCCTCATCTTCCTGGGATGGTCGACTTTATCATAAAGAGTCTTTCCTGTTTTCTGGGGGATAAGAGTTACTGAATTTTTGCTGGTGCATTGATAATAAATGTTGGTACGTTGCTGTTTTATTTGTTTTCTGATTATCTAAAAATTTTCTTTTCCTTTTTTTTTTTTTCAAGATCACTTGATCACTAAGTTCACTTTTCAGTTTGGTTGCTATCATTAGGCATTATGATTCATATTTTGACTTATAATTATCACCAGGCAATTGCACTGGTCTTTTCAAACTCTTTATCGAAAAGTTCACTCCTTCCAAGCCTTATGAACGCGCCTTATGGATGTGTACATGATTTAACAATTTGCTTCAGATTTCCTTTAATCTACTGCAGATATCTGAATGTTTGTATTTGTAGAATGATCTAATTTGTTGTATTCTCTTTCGGTCTAATGTCGTTGATCAGGTGAATTTAATCCTGCTAAAGCAAAATATCAAGTATCCATCTTGCTTTTGTGGACTTTATTTGAGAAGGTACTATTATTGCTGCCTCAGAGCTTAATGTTATAATTGATCATGAGAGCTAGACCTTATTATTCTAATTTGAGTTACTTCATCAATGCCATTTTTGCAGATAGTTCTTTTCAAGTGGCTTATTGTCTCTTAAGTTAATTCTCTCTTGGATCTGTTACCTAAGTTTTTACTGGTACAAGGATCAGTCCTTTTTTTGAAAGCAAAACAGATAGTATTGGTTTAGTTGTCCATAGTCATGGCAACACTGTCGAAAGCTGAATCTCGACGTCTTTACTCCTGGTGGTGGGATAGTCACAATAGCCCAAAGAACTCAAGATGGCTTCAAGAAAACCTTTCAGGTATGCATTCTGGCTGAAATTTGGGCAACTCCGCATGGAACCTGGGATTCATGATTGTTTGGATGAATGTAATGAGAAAAGTAAATTTGGAATGGTGTTTATATGAATGGGAAGCATGAGAAGATTTAATTATATATTGACATAGTTGTGTTATAGTATGGATTAGATTTCCTATCTTGTTGGTTTTCGAAATATATTTTGATCTGCAGTGCTGCACAATAGAAAATGGTTGCATATGATTTTAAATTTTTACTACTTTCTTTATCAGCTTTGAGCATATATATATATATATATATATATTCAAATCTATAACTTGAGAAGAATGTTTGCATGAACAGATATGGATGCCAAAGTAAAAGCGATGATCAAGTTTTTAGAAGAGGATGCTGATTCCTTTGCAAGAAGGGCTGAGATGTTCTATAAGAAACGTCCTGAGCTTTTGAAACTGGTAGAAGAATTTTACCGAGCATACCGTGCTTTAGCAGAGAGATATGATCATGCAACTGGGGCACTTCGCCAAGCTCAGCGAACAATGGCTGAAGCATTTCCAAACCAAGTGCCATTCGTTATTACTGATGAGCCGAACTCTGGTTCTTCTGCTTTTGAACCTGAAATTCGTAGTCCTGATAAAAGATCATTTCCAACTTATTTTGATCCTGATGATTTGCAAAAGGATACGCCACACTTTCATGCTGTCAAAAGGAACGGAGCATATTCCGACGAGCATGATGCATTATCAGGCAAAAATGGATTGAAGCAGCTGAATGAGTTGTTTTCTGCTGGAGAAGTGGTGGCTCAATCAAAGTTAGGTCAGGATAAAGGTTATGAGCCAAAACCTCGGCGTGGATTGAGAGATTTGCAAAAGCATGATTTTGCCGAGAAAGAGAACATCAGCAATGAAATTAAACGTCTGCAGGAAGAACTTTCCCAGATGTCGAAGGAGAAGAAGGTTCTTGATAACCAAATCATTTCAGAGTCTCACCGGGCTGATAAAGCTGAAGCAGAAATCCAAAGCCTGAAAGACATAATGTCTAAATTAAATTCTGAGAAGGAAGCTGCTTATCTTCAGTACCAGTTATGCCTGGAAAGGCTGTCAAACCTTGAGGCTCAGATGTCTCGAACACAAGAAGAGTTCAGGAAGCTGAATGATAACATGCGGACAGGAGTTGAAAAATTAAACAGTGCGGAAGAGCGATCTCTTCTTCTAAAAAAGGAGAATCAAACTTTGCAGTTGGAGCTGGAAACACTTAAACTGAGTCGCCATGATATTTTAGAGCAAAAGTTATCTACTGATCGTGTTTTAAAGTCACTTCAGGTGTCTTTGAAGATGATGGAGAATGAAAAAATGGGACTTGAAGATATCTGCAAGAAGCTTGAAGATGAAAAACAGCATCTTTTGGAGAGGTTGAAAATTTTGGAGAGCGTAGAAGAGAAAAATGTAGTTTTGGAAAATTCTCTTTCAGATGTTCATGTTGAGTTGGAAGGATTGAGAGAGAAGATAAAATCATTAGAAGAGACATGTGATTCTCTTCGCCGACAGATTTCTGTTCATATCTCTGAAAATACTGTGCTCATTGCCCAGCTGGAGGTTGTGTCCAAGCAAATGGAGAAACTTTCAGAGAAAAATACCTTCTTGGGGAACTCCCTGACTGATACATATGGTGAACTTGAAAATTTGAGAGGAAAATTGAAGGGGTTGGAAGAATCCTTCCAGTCCCTTAATGATCAGAATTCGGCTCTTCTTGTCGAGAAAAATACTTTGCTTGTGGAGGTAACACTTTCAGTACTCATTTTCTCCCTAAAAATCTCCCACTTCTCTTTCAGACTAACTTTGATCATGTTCATTATCATCTCATGATTTTTTTTTTCAAGATGGGCAGCATCAACCAATGTTTGAAGAGCTTGGAGAGGAGGCATGCAGAATTGCAGCAAAAATATCTAGCTCTTAGAAAAGAACAAGAGCTGGCTCTTGGACAAGTTCAAGAACTTCATGATGTCTTGGAAGCTGAGAAGCAAGAGCATGAAAACCTTATTCAGTCAAGCAAAAGAAGGCAGGAGATGCTGGATAACCAAATACAACTTCTTCAAGAGGAAGCATGGATCAAGGATGATCAGTTTGAAACTGAACAGCTCAAATATATGAATGCACAGGTTGAAATTTTCATTTTGCAGAAATGTTTGCTTGAAATGGAAGAAAGTAATCTGCTGCTTTCAAGAGAATGCCAGAAGAACATAGAAACATTAAAGTGCTTAGAGAAACAAAAGTCTGATCTTGAGCACGAGTATCTTCTTCAAAAGCAAACAGTAGCTTCCTTGTCAGAGCATAATGAGAAACTCAATGAGGGTATTCATGGTGTGCTGAAGGAGCTCCGGAGCAATAAGCAATGCCAATCTATTGATGATATGAGAGATGAACTGCTTCTGCAAATTGTGAAGGATGAAACTAAACACCTGCTTAGTTCTCTATCAGATGTCCAGGATGAAAACCAAAGCCTGATTCTTGATAGATTGGTTATTCTTGCCATGCTGAAGCAAGTCAGTCTTGATGCAATGGATATGAGATCGGAAAAGGATTTCCTTGTGCAAGAACTTATCCTAAGGAATGAGGAATTGGCATGTTTACAAAGTGAGAAGCATGAGCTTATGGGAACCAAAGAACAATTGGTGTTGGATGTACAGAATAGCAACAAGAGACAAGATGAATTAAATCAAGAAATAAAGGATCTTCTGGGTCAATTAGCAGACTGGAAAGAACATCACAACATCTTAAAAGGCCAAAATTTGAAGCTGCTTAATGAGTATCAGTCTTTATCTAATAAATTTGATCACTTGAGGGTGATTAATGAAGCATTGGAAGAGGAAAACAGAAGCATTCTTTCAGAGGCGATGACTCTAGAATTCCTTTACTCCTTTTTCCAAAGTGTTACTGCTGAACGCACAGTGAAATTGGGGTCATTCAGTAATGATTTAGACAGTCTTTCTTCAGCTAAGAATGAACTTGACCAGGAGATCAGAGCATTGAATGATAAAATAATACAAATTGAAGTAGAAAACACAGATCTGAAGGACACGCTTGTAAATTTTGATGAATGCAAGAATCACTTGATGGTTCTAGAGAATGATCTCGAAGCAGCCAGAAATGTTGTTTGCACCTTATCTGAAGAAAATATTCATAAGGATAATGAGGTTGTGTCGCTTCATCAGGTCAATGAGTTGCTTAATGGGAAAATTGGCAAATTGCATAAAGAAGTTGAACAAGCTAAGCAAAGGGAAGAACTTCTAGCTTCTGAATTGCACAACAGTGAGAATGAGCTCAAATGCTGTGAAGTTGAAACCGCAACACTGTTAGATGAATTACATCTGAGCACAACCAGTGCGGCAATATTTGAAGATAAGTTATTTGAGCTGATACTAGAATGCGAAAGCTCTTGAGACTAGTGGCCTGGTACAGAGAGAGATGTTAAGCAAAGCGATCAGTTTGAGAGATGCATACCAGAGTGAGTTAAAAGAAAAGATTTGTGCCCTGGAAGGAGAAAACAGAGACATGAAGGCTGGTATCTGTGCATACACACCCCTTGTAATGTCTCTGCATGATAGCATTGCTTTGTTGGAAGAATCCATCTTCCCACAAGCAGAATACCATGCATTAAACATTCAGGAAAAACAGGTATATCTTTCTGCATCATAGATTCATAAGTGGTATAACTTCAAGTTTCATTTAGTTATTCATGTTGCAATCATTATCATTTTTTTTTGTTAGTTACAAACCAAATATGTCCCATTCAAACCAAAAACTTATCCTGATAGAATGAGAGATTTACAGCTAATCACATTGCCAATTGGATCCAGTTTGTTTGATTCTCCAAATTGAGTCACCTCATGAATTAGCTTTTTGTGAGTTGGCTAAATAAAATTCCAAGAATGCTTCTTGTCCTATGCTTTCTAACACAATGAATTTGTTATTCAGGGCAATCAACAAGGGAGTGAAGATAATACTAGAAGTATACAAGCAGGAGTTCTAGAGTTGCAAAAATTACTTTCCAAGGTGGAAACACTCCGGAAGGTGGTGATGGAGAGCAGGCAATCTGAGGGGCAAGACAAGAAAGGTTCTAATGTTATAGTTGTGGCTGAGAGCGATGAACTCAAAGATTTAATGCTAGAAAAGAAGACCTCAGGCCAAAAAGAAGACAAAGAAGAAAAAGCTCGGAGAGATATCTTACTTCTAGAAGATGTCAAGGTACCTGAAGTTCGTCTTAAACTTCAAGAGGATGCTGAAATGGCTCAAGAAAATGATATCCAGATAATGAAAGATATTCAACTTGATCGTGTTTCTAGTTCTTCAGCTTATAAGAATGATGTTAATTCATATGGACTGGAAACAGTAGAAAATTCTCGAGATGATATTCAGATACTTGAGCCATGGGGAACATCTGGAGCAGACAGAGGAAAGCATGCGGAGAATGTGTTGTCTCCATCTAGACGGCACAAAAAGCGGTACCATGAAATCCAAGTAGTAGAAGAACAGAAGAATGAACATCCTTATCTTCTTGTAGCTGAGAAAGAGTTGGGCATTGACAAGCTAGAGCTAACCAAGAGAGTTTCTGGTTCACGTCAAGATTGGAACAAAAGGGTCTTGGAAAGACTTGATTCTGATGGAAATAGGCTCTCTGTTCTTCAAGCGAGTGCCGAGGAACTCAAGGGTCAAATGGAGGCATTTGGCAAGGGCAAATACCATGCAAGTTTTGAATTTGATACCATCAAAGCTCAGTTAAAAGAAGCTGAGGGAACAATACATGAGTTGATTGGTCTAAACAATGTGTTAAAGAAAAAGGTTGAACATCACTCTGGATCCTCTGGAAGTCTAGACAGTTTAGTTAGTGAACAGCAAGGACTCGGAGACAGAAGCAAGAGGCAAATCTCAGTATCGGCACGAAGAGGGTCAGAAAAGATCGGACGGTTGGAGTTAGAACTGCAGAAAATTCAGTACATTTTGCTGAAACTCAAGGAAGAACATGAGAACATGATTGCTAGAGCTACTGGAAGAAGACGAAGAGTTATTCTGCGAGACTATCTGTATGGAAGGAAAAACAGCCGGCGAGACTTGAAACCCCGATTATGTGGGTGTGTGAGGCCTAAAACTGACAGTGATTAACTCTCCTGTTCAGTTTGATACTTGAATAAAAAGCTTATGCTCTCATAAAGCCGAAACTTACTAGCTCTTTCCATATTCTATGTTGTTATAATGGAGGCTGTAAATTTTAATAATGTTTCCATTCAGAGATGTTCCTTAAGTTTGTGATATATTCTTCTCAAGCTTGTTTAGAGAAATTGTATATGCAGGCTTTATTAAATTAACTTTAGCCGCTGATAGCTAGTTTTTCTTCTTTTCACTCTTTTTAACCTGTTTTATCTGTGGAGCATGATGTGTCTGCATGAATAGATACAAATTCCATTGCTAAACCTTGTGTAGAAATGTACGTTTGAGTTTTGTTTTGCCCATTTTGGAGGTGTTCTTTTCATATAATGGTACTGAATGTACAAAATTTGAGCAATTAGATGTTGAACTGTGAAATCTGAACATACTTGTCTCCAAGTTTTTGCAATATTTTCTCATTTGTATATCTATTATTGGTAGAATGCTGAGATTGTTTCACATCAGTAGAGCTGCTGCATATTTCTTTTAGTATAACCATGTTATTAATTTATTTCATTTATTCCAAGTTTTTTTAACCAAAACAAATATATATAATTTCAAATGTTTAGAATTAAAATCACTTTCCTTGCCTAATCCATAAATGAAATAGTATTCAATATAATCCAATAACATCTAATAAGGTGGTGGTTTATAAAACAACAATAACAAAAACATGACGTGGGATTTTTTAAAGTGTTTTGAGTTCAAACCTGTCAAAAAGTATTCTTAGTTCAAACCCTGTCAGACATAACGGTAGTAAGTCTATAGTTATAAGTTTAGACTGAATCTCTAGTTGTGAGTTCAGACTGAGTCTCTAATTATGGGTTTAGATTACAAGTCTGAATTGTGGATCGCTAGATGAGGGTGCACGGGTTGAGTCTGCTCCGACTAATTTCAGTTGTCACATTTGTTAAAAATAAAAATAAAATAAAATAAACAAATAACAAAAATTGATATATACTCACGTGTATCTCACGTGAAAATCAGTCTCTGCCACCTTCCCATCAAATACCGCTCGCGGCTGATGCTGCCAAAAGAGTGAAAGAAATCCACTGCACTAAGCCCTAACCCTAGGAAGGAGGAGAGGAATGGCCGGAGCCGGAGGAGAAGGTATTTCTTTGAAGGATCAGGGCAACGAGAACTTCAAAGCTGGGAATTACTTGAAAGCTGCTGCACTTTACACTCACGCCATCAAACTTGAACCCTCGAACCAAATCCTTTATAGGTATGCTTCTTTGCCCAGTGAATTTCATTGTTTCCTTGATGATCAGTGAAAAATTGGTTTAATCAATTTCTATCCCTGATTTGGTTGATCTTAGTGGAGGAAAAGATCTTGCTTTTGAAGACCAATATTGGGGTGGTAGTTAAAACAATGTAGAACTTTTATCTTTGGGTTATGCATCTTGTATACGGCACTTTTCAATGGAGTTTCAATTAATGCTAATAATTTTTTTAATTGCGGAAGTGTCCGTATTGTTGTATTTTTTTTTTACTGCTTTTTACCAACATGAATGATTGCGGGGGAATCTGCAATGCTATGCATATAGCTGGAGTTGAGACTGTAGATTCAGATGCTTAAGAGTATGGTTTGGTCAATGGGAAATGGAGGGAAAGAAAAGTTAAAGTGAAATGATGGAAGGTTAAAATTGTGGTTTTAAAGACAATAAGCACCTTGTGAAGATGTAGGTTAGGATGAAAGAGTAGAAGAAAGTTTTGATTTCTTGTGTTTTGATATTCTTGGCATTAATTGTCCAGTGAGATTAGCTCTGTGTGACTTCTTCGCTACCCAAAGATATGCCTTTTAATGTTAGGAGAGGGACTGCATGTGCAGCAATTGTTCACCGCATATGACTAAAACATTATATTTGTTTCTTGACTTTGGATGCCCTCTATATTGGGCGTATTATGAATCATTTATGATTGGAGGTAGCGCAAATGAAGCGCTAAGTTCCTCATCTAGCTAGGGACAACAAAGCCTAGTGTGAAGAATGGACTATTAGATATATTGCTTGCCCTGTAAAATCACTTGTATAAATATTTTCACCTGTATCAGTGCATTGATCCTATATCTTGTGGTCTTTCTCAGATTAATTGTCTGCTATCATACCATATATTATGATTAGTTATTAAGTAGTGTCTCTTTCTGAAATGTTTTCTACTTCTTAGATATTTTTTCATGTAAGAATTTGATAGATTTACCTTCTCTAGGCGGCTTTATATTTCAGCATTTTGTTCTTTTACTGTTAGAATAGTGTGTGAAATTCTCTGTTAGAATTGTAACGCTGACCATACTCTCACAGTTCTTTTTTTGGGTAATTAACTATCAGCAATCGTTCTGCTGCATTTCTACATCTAGTTAAGCTCACCAAAGCACTTGCTGATGCTGAGACAACAATAACGTTGAGTCCTCAATGGGAAAAGGTTTGTAGAATACATATTTTTATAAAGTAAATAGGGAGCTTTTATCCTTTTATTCTCTATATGAGTATCATGATTCATAGCTTTTGCTATTATATAGCTTGAAACTTTCTATTTAATGCACCTGCAGGGTTATTTCAGAAAGGGGTGTGTTTTGGAAGCTATGCAACGTTATGATGAGGTATGAGATTTGTAAACTAATCACTTAAAACTGTGTTTCATTTTATGGGTCATGTACGTGCCATTTCTAACCAGTTATTATGGTAATGATGTTGCCAAGGTTGTAAACTCTATTTACCATATTAAACTATTTGTTCTCTTACTAATATGCTCACTGCCATAGCCCAGGCTTTGGCTTCATTTCATGAAGCTCAAAAGTATAATCCACAGAGTGTCGAAATATCAAAGAAAATCAAGAGGCTCTCGCAGTTAGATAAGGAGAAGAAGCGATCCCAAGAAGTGGAGAATATCAAATCTAATGTTGATATGCGGAATTTCTTTGGTCCCTTGAAACCTGAAATAGTGAGTTTTATAATGACCATACAGTTATTTATTGATTTATTTTTATGTTTGATGACTGAGAATCACTTGCTATTAAAATATAATCTTCATTTTTTGGTTTCTTTTTCTCACTTTGTGTTTATGAGCATATCTACGCATCATGTGGTTCATTGGTTTTGCTCTACATTTATGGGTTGGATATCGCAGAGAACTCTCAATTTTGTCCTGTGTTGTCTGATAGTAGTGGTTGTGATCTTATTAAGATAATTGAGTTTAGTCATGTTGGATGGAATCACACTGAACTGAACAAGCTTTGATTGGACATCTTTTTAAATGCATCACTTTTCGTTTGATCAGATAGTAGTTATGTTTAAAGTTAAATTTACTACTGAGTGCATCTTTTGAGTCTGAATAAAGAGAGCAGCTATTACTTGAGGCACATGAAGTTTTTTTTTTGTAATCTTCATGCAAAAAATAGTATATAGAAGACTCAAACATTTGTTGTCTGTTGTCCTTATGAAGCCTTAGATGTGTGTATCTATTTATCGGGCTACTATTTGTTAGAAGAAATTATTGCTTCAACACAGAAGTGATTTGATTTACTACCAAGCCTGCTGCTAGAGGATATGGCTGTGAATATTCATACATTTATTCTTTATTTGTGTCTTTTTACTCTATGAATTTGTTATTTTCTTATTTAAAGTTAACACTTCACTCTCATCTTAGGATAATAGGCTGCTTGTTCTGAATTTTGCTAGTGGGTATAAATGTGTTTGCATGCATGGAGATTTCATTCTTATTTTTTTGGTTGCATGGCTGATTGCTCGATAAGATTAATTACTCTGTTGATAGTATTCTCATGTGAAACTTGCTGGTAGACAGTGCTAAATATACGATTACTTGGGTAACCTTTTAAAATATATCTTAAATGATGCTGGTGCACACAGTTGGACAAATTTGGAAATGCAGAAGGATGCGAGGATGTCTTTTCATTCATAGTCGAGACCATGGAGTCAGCTATAAAAACCTATCATGAAACTGCGAAGTTGGATCCAAGGGTCCACTTCCTTCTTGATAAGCAGAGGACTCAGACTGATAAATATGCACCAGCGGTAAATATTGATAAGGTATTGGCTAATCCCAATGTTTAGCATCCCAACATGTGTGGTTGTTTCTGTATTAAAATGTGCCTTGCAATTTGATTTGTTTTCGAATCACCATGATTCTTCATGTGCAAATGTTGTTGTCAAGTGCTTCCGAGGCAACCTCGCATCTCACATTTTCTCATGCTTTCCCTGATATTAACATAATTGTATTACCATAATTGTGTTCTTCTTTATTTTCTCCACCGTCCACATGCTTTGAGTTGTTACACTTTCTCTTTTGCAGGCATTTGAATCACCTGACACGCACAGTGACTGTTTCTCCTTTCTAAGGCAGTATGCAGAAGAGTCATTTTCTGGGGCTGCTTGCTTGGTTGCACCCAAGAAAATAATATCATACCCTCAGGTTTATTCTCAACTTTTTTTTTTTTTTTTGGTTAATCTTTAGTTACTCATGATTCTCTGGGCATGAATGTAATTAACTTTTCTGTTCTGAGGATATTTCCTTGTCTGGCTGTCATTAACATATTTCTCAGCAAATTTCATCCTGTATCTCTTCTGTCATTGGAAACACACTTCTCTTTAAAATATGACATACATATAAGTTTAACCGGTGCTCCACCTAGGAGCAAAATAAATTCTTTTGATTTCAGCAATAAGGTTAATTACCAATGGTGTTGTATAAATAGAACAACGACAATAACAAGAACTCCAAATATTGGTACCTGTGCAGGTTTGGAAAGGCCAAGGATCAAGGAAGTGGAAGCAATCACACAGTGATGGTTTCTTTGTGCAATTTGAGTCACCTGCTATGCGGAAATTATGGTTCGTTCCTAGTTCAAATGAAAAGGGTCAGACCTTATGCAGGTAGTTTCCCTTTGTTTTACTTGTGCCCATGTTTTTAAATTACTAAACTGATGAAGTGACAAACTCAGTATTCATGCATGCTCATTTGTACACTGCTAAAGGCAAACCACCCCTCCCCGGGGCCGTGTGTTTTACATTATTTGCAGCTATATCATTCATTACAACTCTATTTTTTCGTGTTTGTGATCAAGCATATACATTTTCACATGCACATCTTTAACGTTCCGGTTTATTTCAGGGATCCTGAGGTTTTAGACATCAGTGTTCATGAACTGCTTCCGCGCTTGTTCAAAGGATCCACTCCGGCTAGATGAGCTTCATGCATTGGTTTATACAATCCAACTGATTAAAGTAACAGGAGCAGATGGTGATGCATCTCGAACCTGTTTTCGGCAAGATTTCTGAGCTTAGATTGCAATTATGAAATTTGCTACCAGTTTTGTAATTGTTGTGCAACTTTTAGTTTTCCATATATGTTCTAGAGCTGTTCATTTTTTGGTTGTTTTTTTTTTTGTTTTCAGAATTATTGTGTGGCGTATAAATCTTTGATTGATCTGTGGAACTTGGCTTTGTAACTAAGGGAATTAATTGTTTGTTCTCTTTGTCAACTTGTTATAGTTCACCAAGTATCACTAAAACTTAATGTTTCATTGTTTTATCAGATCTTTTATTTTCTCCAATTTTCTCTTTTAATGCAAACACTTTCTCTTAGTCCAAAGCGATCACGTGCAAACCATGTGCATAAAAACTCCAAAAAAAGGCCAAGTAGTTCCCACTTGCAAGCACTAATGAACTTGTTTTTAGAAGGACAAAACATAATTATAAATGAACAAAATGGGTTGCCTTTCATATTAAGCACACATTGAACTCAAATATTTAAGAAAAATTTATTTAAGAGAGTCCTCATTAATATGATTAATGTACATAATAACTCTATTTAATATGTAGTTTTCAAGATATAATTCTGGATTGGTATGTTAAATAAATCAAAATTAAACATATTTATAGTATAATAATGTTAAACATGAGTTATATATAACTTGGGTTGAATCAATATTTAGACCAATATATCAAACTGTCAACATTTATTATCTACCCACTTTTGTTGGCTTAAAAAAGCCATAAAATAATTAATAAGTTCATTGGAGTAAATCTGAATAGACTAGAAAGTAGAAACTCAATCAATGATATGATATTTTACAATAATAAACTCTATCAGGACAGCAGTAACAAAATGCTGTATTTATTTTTGCAGACATAACATATCAAAAACTTGGTACACTTTGTCCAAAAAAATAATAATAAATTTGGTGCAATGCACAAAGCCTAAAGATAGAAATTTTCAATTAAAAAATATGTAGTGAAAGAGGGAGGACAGAAGATGCAGATGAGGGAGACATGAAGACAGGGAACAAAGCATGTGACCAGTTTTGTTGGGTCTCTGTTATAATCTAGTGCTTCTGAAGTGAAAACTTGCAGACATGAATCCTCATGAAAGATCTTTTTACTGCTGTGTAAAAACTAAAAACTTAAAAAACACAACCTCACTGTCATTTTGCCAGTAAAAAGAAAAAGTTAATAAAAAAAAAAAGACTTCTTGCTGTTAATTGGTCAAAAAGTGGTTTAATAGAGTTAAATCATGTGTCAACTTGCAAAAAAGAATGAAAAGGCTGCAATTCAACTACTCATACAACCTTGTTTTATTGGAATCTGGGATTGACTGTTACTGAATTTTCTTTTTTTTTGTTTTTTTATAAAAATAAGTATTTTATTAGTTCTTAGAGCAAATTATATGGCTGGGTCAAAATGAGATTTATCATCGACTGTCTTTGGGTCAATTAGTATCGGGTTTTTTGTGTAGATCATTCATTTAAGGGAAGACTCAAAATTGAACTTCATGTCCTACATAAAGTGAGAGCACGTGGGTCGACGCTGAGTCTTGCACCCCACACATGCACGTCTTTGGGGTTTTGGTGCTTGTCGCCTTTCTTAAAAATAATAATAATACGAAGAAAAACTTGTTTTCTAACTCTTGAGATAAAATTTTTCACTTTTTAAATGATTTTTTAAATTACTTTTAACTTGAAATAAATAAAAAAATCAATTTACTTTTATTTATGGATTAGATATGAAATAAATTTTTAAAAAATGAAAAATAAATTGAAATAACAGAATGAATCGTGAGGGGCATATGCGACAATTTGCACCATGTTTTCACTACTATTAATTTATTATAATAAATATTTCAGAAAAAAAATAATTTTTTATACTTCGTGGAGTGGAAGGTGCCGTTTTTGCTGCCGGGATATATCCTCCACTCTCTTGTTATTTTAAATTTATTTTTTAACAGTCTTAAATTTTAAATATTATAATATTATAAATCAAATTTATTAAACATCGATTTATTTTTCTTTACATTTTACGATGCTTAACTGTGATTAACAATGAACATATGAAGTTATTCAAAATAACTTTTTTCATTTATTAGTAAAGATATTAACAGAAAAGTCATAAAAAGCTTAATAATAAGCTGTGACAATTTCAAATAATTTTGATTTTTGTTTTCAATTTATATTAAAAAACTCAATCTTTAGTGGTTAATTGAACTGAACTATTTTTTTTACAAAGTTAAAATTAAAAACGGTAGAACACCCAATGATTTTTTTTGTTTATTGACATCGAATTCTTTTATGTAAAGTATTTATCTTTTAATCAAAAAAATGAGTTTAAATTTTACCTCACTCAAGATGAATGATGAAGGCATAAATAAATTGAGATATTAACTCTATGTCTTTGCACATTTATCACATGTGACTTATTCATATTTCGTAAAACAAGAAATTTTGGGAAAAAAAACTCCAATTTTACACATAAGAGATAAATAGCAAACACATCATTTATTTGAAAATATAATAAACACATGAACTAACTTAATATGTAGTCTTATTTATAGTTTTAATTGTTATATATATATATATTAGTTATTTAGTGTGGTAGATAATATAGCAAAGTGTCCAAGAAATGTGACACCCACGTGAGTATTTTAATTCATTTAGTTATGAAACTTAATATTTGAAACAATATAAATCATTATAATGTGAAGGACAATCATGGATGGTTTTTATTAAATAACTGTTTTTTCTTGATTCATTAAAAAGATGGCTTGAATTTATCTTTATCTAGGAAAATAAAAATATGAATTTTCCTATCCATGTTTAACAAAGCTCTCTTAATTTTTTTTTTTTAACGAAGATGGTAAGTGTCACACCCCATAAGAAAGTGTCAAATAAACAGACATATACATTGGTGCATAAATTACGATGACTTAATTTCATTCACTACGATAAATTATTTTATATGAATTAAATATTACGTGGTAGCAGACATAAATGTTTCACCAAGGCTATATGGACAAAAAAATTAAAATGATACCAAAAAAAATTTTCAAATAAAAATTATTTATTATTTTTTTAATAAAAATATAGACATACATTGGCGTGAATTAATACATCAATAAACCTATATCCTTATTTTGCATAACCTGAAATTCGAACTTATTTTTCTCGACAAAAACATTAACATTTTACACATCAAATTATAAAATATTTTTTTTTATTTCTCACATAATATTTCATCCAAGCTATTTAGCAATGACTATGCTATAATTTATATACAAAATGTTTAATTAAATTTTTGGTGAACAAGATTTTTAACAATTTATACTGTACTCGACCAATTTCTTGTGCTGTACTCCAATCTATTTACAAAACAAATAAAGAACAAGAGAGTTTGTGCTGTACTGTCCCTCATTTTTTTACGTATCAAACGCACCCAATAAAAATTAGTATCCTAATATATATATACCGCATATGATTAAGATTCACACAAATCTTATGAGTAGTTATTAATCAATTAATAAAATTATATTCAAATTTATGCATTAACCGAGGAAATCTAGTCATTCCAATGACATTCATACATAAAACAAGGGTATAAGTACAATTTTTCAAAAAATCCAAAAAGTTTCTCTCTCACTGCTCTCTGGTACTACAAACCATACTAACACCGAGCACTCTCATCACTCATCCCTTTTCTTTTTCTTTTCTTTCTTTGTTTGCTTAGCTTTCTCTTATTCCGTCAACTGTTTCAGTTTTCTCTTTATCTGTTTTAAACTTTGAAATCCCTAGCAATCTCCTCCTTTTTAAGCCACTTTGCCGCCTTCTCTCCTTCCTCACTCTCTCACTTGCTTGAAATCGAAGCCCAAGCACTCTCAGGCATCACAGATCGCTCTCACTGTAAGTGTTTTTCATCCTGCATTTCACGTTAGATTCAATGCTTTGTGTTTCTTCTTTGGATTTTACTCGCATTTCCACTATTTCAATCAGTTTGGTCTAATTTGTGATCTGTTTTCTCATCTTGTTCTCCAACATGCTAAATCTGTTGAATTTTTTGGAATTTTTAGTGTGGGGCGGGTGGTTGAGCATTTTTTTTTTTGCGGGAATGGAGCAGTATGAGGTTCTGGAGCAGATTGGGAAGGGTGCATTTGGGTCTGCGTTGCTTGTTAAGCATAAGGCTGAGAAGAAGAGGTGAAAAGCTCGAGTTTTGATGCTCATTCAGGGATGGTGGTCATTGGGTTTTGTCAAATTGGTTGCTTTTTAGGCTCATGATGATTTTCAACTTGGTTTCTTTCAGATATGTCTTGAAGAAGATCCGGCTTGCTCGCCAAACAGATCGGTGCCGCCGGTCTGCTCACCAGGAGGCAAGTCTCCTTGTCTGCCACCCATTTTCAGTTAACATTTTCTTATTGTTCTGCTGCTCTAGCCCATGTCACCATGTGGTGTTTGTTTGAGCAGTGTTGGTTGTTATTCATTGTTTGATAACAATATTTGTCCCTTTCCATACTATTTTTGAATAAAACGGTTTTAGTAGTGGATGAAAATACATATAAAGGGTTTAATGTTTTTTTGGTTTCATGCTACTAGATGAGAATATATGTGATGAGTTGAGATTTTGGTTTCATGTTGTCTTTGGTGTACCATTTTAGTTAGCAATCAAAACGTTGTCCACACATGTCATAGCACTTTTTTCTTTTGCAGATGGAGCTTATTAAGAATGTACAACACCCCTTTATCGTGGAATATAAAGATTCATGGGTAGAGAAGGTCAGTGACTGGCTTTATTGGTTGTTTCTGATAATTTTAATATTCTTTCTTGGATTATTGATCTTTCTAGCATTTGAACAGCATGTATTGTTCATTTCTCTTTGTTTTCTACTTGGCATCTTATGGATCATTTTTATGTCATGCTCGGATTTGTGTGCTTTTTGATACCACTTTTAAAATTTTTGATGATGACACTAGAAATTGAAGCTGAGAAGCAAAGTTAACCCAAAACTTGCTTGGTTTAAACTGAGAACAAAGACTTAGAAACTTTTATGGCTTAATGTGTCGAAATGAGAAAGGGAGAGTTGTAGTACGCCAAGACGTCCCACTTCAAAAAATTTTCATCTAATTATTATCTTTTACGTGGCATGAATTTAGTATCTCCTTTTGTCAAGTTGCATCTCTATTAAGAAAGCAGAACATGCTTTTAATTTAGGATGGAGTCATTGATATTTTTGACAGGACTAGAGTACAGTATAATACACCCATTAATAATGTACTTGTAGCATTTTCTGCTGCACAGTGCTTGTACTATTTAATAAGCCATCTATCATAAGCACTAGTTTGTAAAAATTATTGTCATAGGACAACGTGAACCGTGTGCTGCCTTTCACCTATTCCTGTCAAAATTTAGTGCGAGAATGTTGATACCTGTAAGTGCAAGCTCATGGTTGTGTTCTATCTGTTGCTGAGTGAATGTGTTTGTAATCCTTTGTTCTTCAATTTCACCAAATTTGCCTTATGCATCTCCCCTGAGTATGTTTTGAACTTGTTTGACTGTGCCATAGATGATTTTGCTTCTTATGTTGCTATAGAAAATTCATGTCACAAATTATTGGTTAATATTTGTATTTCTGCTTTCAGGGCTGCTACGTGTGCATTATCATAGGTTATTGTGAGGGAGGGGACATGTAAGGATTCTTTTAACTTTTGTTACAACATCTGCTTGAACATGTATATTTTGAAACAACTTATCAGTTTACAAGAACTTTGCTTACAGGGCTGAAGCTATCAAAAAAGCCAATAGATCTCTTTTCTCTGAGGAGGTATACTTTGAGAAAGAAACCTATAACATTATCCTTGATCAAAAACACTTCCTCTTGAGTTGCTTAATGATGCACTCACAAAGTTTGTTCTTCTCTTCATTGTCCACAGAAGCTTTGCAAATGGCTTGTACAGCTTCTGATGGCGCTTGATTACTTGCATAACAACCATATTCTTCATCGTGATGTAAAGGTGAGTAAAATTTCTGGCAGTTCTCTGTATCTACTTTCTGAATTTCTGATTAATGATAATGCCCTGTAATTGGTACAGTGTTCAAATATATTTCTGACCAGAGATCAGAACATACGACTGGGTAAGTCAGTTCTGTGCTTTTCTTTCATTAGCTGATCACTTGATTGAATTAATCTAAAATTTTAAGGTTGTCTTTTAATTTGCCATGTATATCAGGTGATTTTGGGCTTGCTAAAATGTTGACGTCTGATGATCTAGCCTCTTCTGTGAGTGCTTATTCTGATAGATCTAGGCTCACATTCCCTGTGGAAGTTATCTAACACCATAAGATGCAGGTTGTGGGGACTCCCAGCTATATGTGCCCTGAACTTCTTGCTGATATACCATATGGTTCCAAGTCTGATATTTGGTCTTTGGGTATGGGGTTTTTGCACCGTTTGGTTTGAAGTCAATCTTTTTAAGAGAAATTTCAGTACTTTTATTTGTTGAATTACCCAGGATGCTGTATATATGAGATGACGGCCCTCAAGCCTGCTTTTAAAGCTTTTGTAAGTCACAGTCTCTTCTATACATAACGCATTCTGGAAATATGAATCCTTAATTGGCACTTCCAATAATTTACTTGTGTGGACGCCGGTGAATCTGTCCCATGTTATGCCAATCCTATTTTGTATGTGAAATAGTGTGATTGTAGTCATCTCTGTGCATTTCCACTTCAAAATTTTGAACAAAAGCCAAACCTTCCCATTTTAGGTTTGAACGCATTAATTTGTTAAAATTGGTAGATGGTTGTCTAGATTTTTTTTTATAGTGATGAAAATCTTATTGAGAGATTTCCTTCTGAACAGGATATGCAAGCACTGATAAACAAGATAAATAAGTCCATAGTGGCTCCTCTTCCGAGTTCATATTCTGGCGCATTGTAAGCCTTTTTTCCGTTTGATTTCTATCTTCTGTAAGCCTTGTGTAACTATTCCATTGACTAGTCTCTAATGTTGGTTCATCTTTATGTGTTGTTCTCTTTTCCTTTCTTCAGCCGAGGACTCATCAAAAGCATGTTGCGTAAAAACCCAGAGCACCGCCCAAGTGTAAGTAAAATAGATTGTAATTGGTTCTCCATGCACAAGATGCTTTATTTTTCAATGATAGTATAATTTCCTGAATTTTCTCAATATTTCCATATTTGTATCCTGCTACCAGGCTGCAGAACTGCTGAAGCATCAGCATCTGCAACCATATATATTTCAAGTCAGCTTGAACTCTGGCCACCTTAGTAAATCTCCTCCAGTCAAACAACCTGCAGGCAACCTCATTAAGAAGATCAGATTCCATGGTGATGATGAGGATTCAATATGCAAGGAAAAAGAGAAAGCCAAAGATTTTAGCAAAGAGAGGTTGTTCAAAACTGAACAAGCCTGCAACAGAGCTGGACTCTATTTGCTCTACCCAGAGTACAAAAGGACAACCAGGTTATGTGAAAAAAGGGGTAAAGGGCTTGTCTTTCGGCGGCAGTCAAGTTCAAGAGTACAGTACTGATAAAACGACTATTGAGAAACCATCAAGTCTGGCAAAGACCCCAAGATACACTCCAGCCAAAACTTTTGCAACTCCTAGAAGGCAATCTGTGCCGACAAAAATTATACATACTGGGCCAAACCGTGAAGTGGTAAGCTGTTAACAAATTATGCATTACCAATGGTTATCAAATATTTCTTAATGCTTTCACAACTCGAGCCTTTGTTCGAACAATTCTATCACCTGAAATTACATATAGCTACTGGTTTCACTACTCTTTGGCCTACTTGAATCAGATGAAGATAATACAAGCTCACATCTAGAAGGAATTAACTGAGTATACATGCATCTCTTCGTCTGCTTTAGACTAACTGCAAATGTTTTAATCTATGACTGATTGCATGCACATAGCATCATGTACTGCACATATCTCTTATGACATTTGATTCAATATTTCCGTTCTAGGTAACAGGCAATAATGTTGAACTTTTATGCAGGTGCTAACTTCTGTGATTAATCGACTTTTTCTTGCTCCTAATGTTGGCCTTCTGTTAGAAGCTTTTATCAGACAAGTTTTGTACCTAATAAATGTTTTCTTAATATGTATTGAATCTTGTATACTAATGTAATGTTTGTCCAATTCATGATTCTCTGTTACCTCTTGCGCAGCGGCAGCCATTAAGAACACCTGCAGACAGATCTGCTCGGCCAAGCAGAAGAGCATCACTGCCTTTGCCTACATTTGAAACACCTGCCAGGCGCAATCTCGGTGTTCTAAATGGAATGGTTTCCCCTGACATTTCAGTCAATGCTCCTCTCATCGATAGAATTGCTGAGTTCCCTCTCGCATCATCTGAAGACCCATTTTTCTCAAGAAAGATCTCATCAGTGCAAGGCTCAACTTCAACCCCACTAAATTGCGGTGATCGCTCCATCACCAAAGATAAATGCACAATCCAGATCTTCCGAGGAGAGGGAGATAATGGGAGTGACTCCTCAGGCAGAAATTCCAAAGCTAATGATGTTTCAAGCCGTGGATCGTCCGAGTCCCGATTGCGTCGGTTTGACACTTCATCCTACCAGCAACGAGCAGAGGCATTGGAAGGTTTGCTTGAGTTCAGTGCTCAACTATTGCAACAAGAGAGGTTTGACGAACTGGGTGTGCTACTGAGGCCCTTTGGTCCCGAAAAGGTCTCTCCAAGAGAAACAGCCATCTGGTTAGCCAAGAGCTTTCAAAGAGACAACAATTTAACTGAGATTAAAAGCTTTAGATGCTATGGTCTAGAAACTGAAATGTTAGAACTTCAAATTCTAGGAACACATCTTGTGCTCTAGTTTTGCAATGTGAAATAGTTTAATAGGCTGATATTCTTGGCTTAAGATTAGCTTCTAGTGGCCTTGTTATAATCTCCCTCTGTGTGTTAGCCTCACATGTTGTACTCTCCCGCTTTGTTTCAAATTCTGCAGTTTATATGAGTTAATATAGCCATAAAGGCCATGCCATTTCTGTTTTCAGGTCTTAATCTTCAATACATGTGGTGATTAAGAAGACTTTTTTTTCTTTATTATTATTACTACTCTTGTATTTACAACTAATATTAAAAATTTTAAGCAATGAATAATAAAATATGATTAGTGCTATAAATACTATAAATAGTGGATGTTTACGGTAGCAATTGATGGTACTGTAGCATATAATGATATTGTAGCAAGTGGTATTATTATAGCAGCCGTCTATACACTATTGTTATAACTGTTTTATTGTAACAATAACCCATTGATCGAATCAATCCTAATTGTCCATTTAACCTTTATATTTGGTACATATTTGTGTGTGTTTTTTTTAAATGTTTTACTTTCTACTTATCCTATATTTATAGAAATATTGGTGAATTATTAGCTGCATATACAACAATAATTAAGTTATAAGTTATAACTATCACATTCAGGTCACTCATCACTCCGAAAGATGGGCAATGTAGTACGATGGACGGTTAAGATGAAATCCCGCCCATCCTACCACCACTATATAAACTCTCCGATCAAAGCCCTTTCGTCTTTCGAGCTAGTTAAACCCTAGCTCGGATCTCGCGGTTGCTCCAACTCTCATCTTCCCCATCTCCAATGGCGGCAGTTCGGCCCCTGGTCACTGTTCAAGCCTTAGAGGGCGATATGACCACCGATGCCAGCTCCTCCATCCCCCTCCCGGATGTGCTAAAGGCTCCGATCCGCCCTGACGTTGTCCGCTTCGTTCACGCAGGCCTCTCCTCCAACCACCGCCAGCCATACGCCGTCTCCAAGCGTGCTGGACACCAGACCTCCGCCGAGTCCTGGGGTACCGGCCGCGCAGTCTCCCGTATTCCCCGCGTTCCTGGTGGCGGCACCCACCGCGCTGGCCAGGGTGCGTTCGGCAACATGTGCCGTGGAGGTCGAATGTTCGCTCCAACCAAGATCTGGCGCCGCTGGCACCGCCGCGTCAACATCACCCAGCGCCGCCTCGCCGTCGCCTCCGCTCTTGCTGCCTCCACTATCCCCTCCCTTGTTGCCGCTCGCGGTCATCGCATCGAATCCGTTCCTGAGCTTCCCCTCGTCATCTCCGATTCCTCTGAATCCATCGAGAAAACCACCTCCGCCCTCAAAATCCTTAAACTGGTCGGCGCCTCTCCTGATGCCGAGAAAGCCAAACAATCCAACTCGATCCGTTCTGGAAAGGGTAAGATGCGCAATCGCCACTATGTCTCCCGCAAAGGTCCTCTCGTCGTGTACGGCACCGAGGGTTCTAAGATCGTCAAAGCCTTCCGTAACATTCCCGGTGTCGATGTTGCCAACGTTGAGCGCCTCAATCTACTGAAGCTCGCGCCTGGTGGGCATCTTGGCAGGTTCATCATCTGGACGAAATCCGCATTTGAGAAGCTGGACTCGGTTTTCGGGATGCTCGATAAGCCATCAGAGAAGAAGAAGGGATGGGTGCTGCCGCAACCAAAGATGGCGAATGCTGATCTCGGAAGGATCATCAATTCAGACGAAGTGCAATCAGTAGTAAGACCGATTGACAAGACTGTCAAGCGCCCTTCGCTAAAGAAGAACCCATTGAAGAACCTGAATGCTATGTTGAAACTGAATCCGTATGCCAAAACCGCGAGGAGAATGGCTTTGCTTGCTGAGGCACAGCGCGTCAAGGTCAAGAAGGAAAAACTAGATAAGAAGAGAACTCAGCTATCAAAGGTATCTGCTTTAATTTGTTTCGTTTGCAACTATTCTATCAAAAAATTTAGAAGTTCATATCTATCCATTCTGGAACATAAAAATTCAATTTAATTAGAATATATTGATTATATGTGAATATGCTATTGTTTATTTACCTGTCAGTTATTTTGTCAGCTAGTTATGTGCCAGATTGATCTGGTAATGTTTGATCCTATAACCTTTTTCCATGTCTGTTTGTCAACATCGGGTTGGGTTGGAGTCTTTCTCCAGATTGTATGTTCAAATTAACTTGCTTTATATGATGGTTTACTTCATCCGATGAATGATGTGATATCTGTAGGAATATTTAGTTAATGCAATGCTGCAAAAGTAGCACTTTTGGCACTTAGGTTTGAATGATGATCTAAATGAAGTATGAGATTGCAAAGTCACGGTATTTTTGTTTCCGTATTCGGAGTTGGTTTAATTTACTTTGTTCAAGTATTTGTATAGTTTTTTTCTTTATTACCACTGTGTAGAGATGGAGCCTTTCATTCTGGCCCTTAAATGTTCTAAACTGTATTTTCTTTTTGAGTTCTGTTTTGTTGTATATATCTTCATACTGTGCTGTCACCATCTGAACTTCTTCCATTTCATTTTCTTTTGTTTCACCGTTCTGTTTTGGCAAGCTGTTTGGCTCTGCAACAACTTAGTCATACTCATCTTTTGAATCCTCAAATTAAGTCAATATTATAATTTTAATTGTGGTGCAAATCATATTTGTCAAATGGGTTGTAAAACCCCAGACAATTCAATAGCTTGCAAGAAACACAAGTAAGGCAGCTAACGACATTTTGGTCAATGCCTCTTGTTGAGTAGGCAGATTTGAATCTTAGCACACAGAAAATATGGGGCACATATGTGTTAAGGAAGCAACTCTACTCCTATGCAGGTCTTTGACATGGCTTGTCCACTTTGTCAAAAATATATATATATATATATATATTGAAGGCACAATGAATCTTCAAATATTATCCATGAAATTTGAGAAAGTCTTCTGATATTCTTTCTGTCACCTATTATGTTTCTTTGCAGAATGTAGCTCTCCCCTGTACTGTGATAGCTTTTGTATTACAAGTTTCTTTCTTCACTCCATTGTTGGCTGCTATTTCAGGAGGATGCTGCCGCAATCAAGGTTGCCGGAAAGGCATGGTATAAGACTATGGTTTCAGACAGTGACTACACTGAGTTTGACAACTTCACAAAGTGGCTTGGTGTTACCAGTAATTAAACTAAACCCTTTTGGTAGTGGCTGTTATTTTTTTTATTTTGCTTGGACATTAGTCACAAGATTTTTTATCGGCTGAATAACTTGTTAAACTGTGCCGATTGGTTAGATCTACGGGCATATAGTATAATTATTTGATAGGGGTCATGAGATTTGGCTTTGAGCAACTATGCTAATGTTATTGCCCCTGCTAGAATTTTTTTGTTTCCTAGTATGGCCAGAGTCGTTATTGCTTTGATTCGTTTCTTCAGTTTTGATTATACAATGTTCTAATGAGTATGTTATATGCATGACTTCATTATGATGTTTAAGAATTTTGATTATTTATGGGTTTCTCCAATGTGTGTGTGTTTTTTGGTTTTGGTTTTTGTTTTTTTTGGGTTTTTAGGACTTCGACCCATGGGTCAGGGTGAAGGGATAGAGCTCTCTCAATAAATTTTTTTAAAGAGTATACATAAGAATTCAAATTTGGAAACCATTTATGAGATCCAAATTTTAATCTCTGACAAAGCTCTTGTGATGTTGTTCAATGTGTTTTACAGGTTCAAGTAAATCTTTCTAACCTTAGAATCAGACCTGGTCTGGTCCATTAGTTGTTTTTCTGATCAGTTTTAAACCGTGAGGGGTTCATACTACATTTTTTGCGACTTAATCTATAGATAAAAAGGCAAGGCATTATTATAATGTAAGAAGTTTTTGATAAAAGATCACTGCACAAAGTTACAACATTTTAAGTATTTTATAAAGCAGTTTCAAATTCATGGCAAAAATCAAGTAGAGAAAAAGATTACTTGAAGAGATAATTAATTGGCCCTCTTATCACTATCAGAGATGTTAGCCTTAAACTTATGTCCAATCTTTATACAGTATCTCACCATTTCGTTGCGCCTCTATCTCTATTGAGGGTATTTTAAATAAGTTAAAATGCATAGATAATATAATGAATACATTTGAAGTAATAAAACTATGTTTTATTTTCAGACTAACAATAGTAAATATTATTAGTATTTTGATTAAAAGTAAACTTATTAGGAAAAATTAACCCTTATATTCCCCATCTCTTTGCTTCTTTTGTAAATTTAAACGTTAAAAAAGGGCTTACAGTTTTTTATCCAAATAATTTTTACAACCCAAAAAATCAAATTCCCTGGAAATATAAATACAAATACACCATTTGATGCAATTGGGCCGAACCTTTTTTAATGGGCCGTACTTGAGTTCGACCAAGTCCATCAACTATGGGCTTAAATACAACCAAGAGTCAAAAAGCCCATAATTTTCCCTATCGACGCTCCCATCCCTTCCCCAACCTTGCTCTCTATTCTATTCTCCTCTCTTTCCAATCTCTCTATCAGAACCCTAGAAACTAAAAAGAAGAAAAAAAGGAGAAAAAAAAGGGGGGGAAAATGCCGCCCAAGGCATCGGCCGGCGGCGGCCGGAGGAAAACCGTGAGGAAAACCGTCCGCAGAACCACGCCCAGATCCAACTCCAGGGCCAAAGCCCAAGCCCCAGCTGAATCCCCTCCTCTCTCCCCTGCCCCTCTCACTGCCGATGAGAGCCATGCGATCGAACCCATCTCCGAAGAGACGCCGGAGATCACCCCCATCGCCGATACGACGCCTGAGATCACCCCCATCGCCGAACCCTCCTCCTCCTCTCCTTCCATGCCTCTGACCTCTGAGACCACCGCTTCGGAACCTGTTGCGGAGGTTGCCGCCGCCGCCGAAGAAGCACCTGAGATCGAGGATCCCACGGTCGTTGAGGCTCCAACGCCAGCAGCGCAGGTGCCAGAGCCTACTCCCAAGAAAACCGTTACCAGAGTTAGGAAGGTGGTGAAGAAGAAGATCGTCGTCAAGAAAGTTCCGAAAGCATCTGTTACAGTGAAAGACGATGTGCAGACGGAGGAAGAAGCCGTCGTCCCGCCGATTGTTGCTGTTGAAGGTTGTAACCCTAATTCTGATTCTATCCCTCAGAATACTAAGGCTGTTGCTGTCGAGCATCTTGAACCTCCTTTGATGGCGCAGGAGACGGAGGTGAAGGTTGAAAAGATTGAAGCTGCTGAGCCCTCTGCACAGCGGCCGAGGGCTGAGGTTGAGACTGAGAATGTTGCATCTGAGGAGGTTAAGCAGGAACCGATGCAAGAGGATGAGGTTAAGCAGGTGCTGATACAAGAGGATCAGGTTCAGCAGGATGAGATGCAGGAGGAGGAGGAGGAGGTTAAGCAGGAGCAGATGCAGGAAGAGGAGGTTAAGCAGGAGCAGCTGCAGGAGGAGGAGATGAAGCAGGAGGAGATTGAGTCCGGGGCAGCGGAGGAGGCTGATGCCCTGCCTGATCAGGATCAGAAAGATGGAATTGAAGCTCAGGTTTCAGCAGGAGATGTGGAGAAGGGGATATCAGAGAGGCAGCGACGAAGAAAGACAGAAATATTCATAGGAGGGTTGGATAGGGATGCTAAGGAAGAGGATATAAGGAAGGTTTTTGAGACAGTGGGAGAGATTGTGGAGGTGAGGATGATGATGGATGCATTGACCGGAAAAAACAAGGGTTATGCATTCCTCCGATATGCTGAGGCAACTCAAGCTAAGAAGGCTGTCACAGTATTCAAGAAAGTTGAGGTGAGTACATAATCGGTGAGAATTAATATGATTTGTTTCAAATTTCAAAGTTACTCTATTTTTGGTGTTATTTACATGTTTAATGATGGCCGATATAATTGGCCTTTATTTAGTTCACATGCTTGTTGGGAAGCAATCAAGTTGATTATGTTACTTTGATTCTGAGCTCGTTTCAGTGATATCAAGGATGTTTGATAGGTGTAATACAATACCATTATGTTTTAACACTTTTTTATGTATTGAAGTTGGTCGCTTTGTTAGTTTAAGCATGCCACTACAATTCCTTAGGAAATTACTCTCCAAAGTACAAATAATCTAGTTAGAAAGTCTAAGAAACTGAGCGGTTGATAGGTTGGGAGTATCTGAAATTTTCCCTATCAGATGGATCCAGGCCTTCCAACCATGTCACATAATCAAATTTCCTTATTACTAAATTTGAACTTTTAGCTTGCTAATGAGAAGTATGATGAGTGTGACTCGGATTTAATGTGTTTGGCCCATTTTTTTCATGATCAAATTCTTGTCTAGCCCATTATTCAAGAATTGATGTTAAGTTGTAAACTTGAAGAACCAAATTTAGCATCCTTTTCATGGGTTATGTCTAGCCCAGTAATTTGCTTTGTGATTAAAGCCTTCACATAATTCTTGTTTTTATTGGAGTGGAAACCATAATTTTTAGATATAGGTTATACGTTATGCCTGAGATTTGTTTGGTTTGTTACTATTTGCTTATCAAATGGATGATTAAACAGCATGTTTTCATTCCTTCTATGCATCTTGTTTTTACTTTGATTTTTAAATTATTTTATTTAATTTTATTTTTGGTTGTATTCCATAATGACTAGTTTTGAGTCAAAGTCTTTTTTAGTTTAGCTCTTTAACTACTAAAAATTGTAGGTAGTGCCTTGAAGGGGGGTTTTTATGATTTAGGGAACATCATCTTGTCATATTGCCTTTTCTTTGAACTGTTTTTAGTGTGGCTATCCTAGAAGTTTATGATGGGTATGAATTGTAAATTACTTCTAAAATGCATTATCATGAAGCATGCATAGATTGTTACTATTCTTTCCTTTGATTCTTTTTTCTTTTCATACATTTTAATGTGAAATTACCTTCTTAAAAATCATGTGGTTGTCTTGATGGCTTGTTAATTATCTTAAACTAGGAACCTAATTCAGGTTTGTTATATGTAACTGTGATATGCGGTATGCTAGTTTCTTGCATGTGTCTTTACTATGTTTAATATGAGTGTTTTTGCTGAAGGTATGTGGCAAGCTATGTGGAGCTGCAGCCCTTGAGGGAAATGACACAATATTTCTCGGAAGTATTGACAAAACATGGAAGAAAGAAGATGTGAGTCTTTTCCTGTCCTAGTGTACTAGTTTTTTTTTTTTTTATATAGAAAAATTTTATTGGAGTCTTAATATAAATTTCCTTTGGAATAAATTATTGACTGAGTCCAATTTTGTTGATTTTATTATGGCAAGCAGATCATTAAGCTTCTACATGAAATTGGAGTTGAGAAGATCGATGCTGTTACTGTTATGACAGATCCTAAGAATGCAGACTTGAATCGTGGGTTTGCATTTCTAGAACTTGAAAGTAACAGAGATGCTCAAAAGGCTTTCAAACTACTTCAGAAGAAGGATGTTTTTGGCAAGGGTCGAAATATTAAAGTTGCTTGGGCTGAGCCATTAAACGATCCAGATGAGGAGGAGATGCAGAAGGTATTCCTGAGTTTGTTTACTGGTTTAATTTTAGTGATGGTGAGAATTTTTTTTTAATGGTCCATGGATAACCTTCAGTTATGGACTTCTGTGTGCATAGACTTATCTAGGGTTTTGGGCTTCTGGTTTTTGCTTTCTAGTTCGTATGAATAAGCTTGGGAGCATGACTAGTAATTTCATATATTGATGAGCTATAGGCCAAGTAAGCAAATCTGTTTGATGCATTGAACATCATCCATGTTTATGGTGTATATTGATAAATGATATTTTAAAGCTACTGTCTTTTACATGAACCGATGTAAAAACTTTTTTGTTCTCCTTTTTGGTCTTTATTTGTAACTTTGAAAGCATATTCACATATGCTTTAAACTTTCTTTATTTCAAATCATCTTCAAGCATTGGTATCATTTTCCGTGTGCAAGAATTGTAGTTTCACATCAGATATTATTTCTATGCACAATTCATTTCTATGCCCATAATTTTATGCAGGTGAAATCAGTCTATGTTGAAGGAATACCATTTTCTTGGGGGGAAGAGCAATTGAAGGAGAGATTTGAAAAATTTGGTAATATTGAGCGAGTTGTCCTGGCACGGAATATACGATCTGCGAAAAGAAAGGATTTTGCGTTTGTTAACTACAAAACTCGTGAGGATGCTCTTTCATGCATTGAGTTATTTGAAAAGGAGGAGCTAATGGACAACGGTTCAAAGGTTTTTGAGATGTTTACATGTATGCAACATATTTTTATTTCTACAATCCATTTCATCCTGATTGCTTTTTATTTTGGTGGTTTTGCCCAGATAAATGTGAAGGTGTCACTAGCTAAACCCATATCAAAGAGCAAGCAAAACAAAGGAGGGTTCAAGTTTAATAAGAAGGATGATAATAAAGATAAAACGACATTTATTCAGCGTGAGGCTTCATATTCTTATAATACTCAAGATATTTACCTAGATTGTTGTAGGATTTATTAAACTATTTTTCTATTGTTTTCATGCTAATATGGAATTAACATGAAGTTGCTTAATTTGATGACATTTTCATGTCTTGTCGTTACTTCTAATCCATATTGACTTGCAGCATTTTTTTGTTGGTTTTGTCAGATGATAGCCTATCATGCTTTTATATGCAAAAATTTAACGTTCATAATTCAGATGCTAGCCTAAACTACTTGGGATTCTTCAATTTTTTCATTGAAAATTTCAGTCTAGGCTATCCCGTAGTTATTTTGCTGTGTGGACTGAATTTAGACAGCAACATTATTGGGTTTCTGGCCTAAAGATATATTGGCTGTTCTAATTTACACTCAAGCCTCTTGAGATGTTGAGATAATTACCTTCTGGTTATGTTCTGACAATTGCTAGTTATTGGCCTAAAGAACCAATAGCAGATAGTTTGTGAGAAGCTGTTGTTACTTGATTAGATAGCTTTGTACTCTTCATTTGTTTGATAGTCTAATGATCTTGATAAACCTTGTTGAAATTCCATAATATTCTTTCTAAAACGTATGTGTTGTATTCTGTTTTAAAAGCCTTCTTCATTTCACTTCTAATGCTATTGGTTCTTTAGGGGATATGAAAATAAATGGTCCATCTAGCAAGGGGAACCTTTATAAAGGAGGTCAAAGCAGTAGTGCTGGAGATAGAAAGTCCACTTCAACTCATGAGCTATTGGATACTTTGAGGCATCAAACACCTTGGAAGCAGGGACAACCAGGATATTCAAGAGGTATAATTTGTTTTGCTGAATTTGCTCCTATTTTTACTTCATATTTGCTTCAATTTGGCGAGTGTGTAAGTGGCCTGACATAATTAGTTTATTGATTTGAGTTAAGTTCGGTTGAAATTTCAAATATTTGATGTACCAAATTGAACCACCTTTTGTTGAGTTTTGGGTTTGGTTGAATTTCACATATTTGATGTATCAAATTAAACCACCTTTCGTTGAGTTTTTCTGGTCTGATGGCGGGGTCTAATCATGCGAGTCTTTTTGATCTATGTGTCTCTGTGAGGCTTGTAGAGTTGTAGATATAAACTTGATAGAGTTATCAATCTACTTCATTCCTCGATTTAGGGGTTTTTTCTCTAATATGTCTCTCAAGAAGTTTGGGTATTTTTGTATGTGTGTGTGTGTGTCAATATGTGTGTGTGTTTGTGTGTTTGTCATTGGTATTGCCTGCAAGAGATTTGATCTGTCAGATTTAAGCTTTTGGCCCCTTTGGTTTCACATGGTTCAAAGTGAATTTTTTATGATTTTTGGTATTTGGTTGGTAGTATACTCTCCTCAAAATAAATATTTAATTTTTGCTATTTGGTGTTATGCTCGATGCTAGGCCCCAACTTGCAGGATTATTCACATGCTTCTCAAGGAGGAAAGCGTGCTTTTGCTGCATTGGTAATTTCATGAATCTTTTAATGACAGTTACCTTAAATTTCATTCCATCAATTCAGGCCCTTGATTATGTTGCAATCATGCTGCAGGGAGATGAAGTACATTACTCTGATTTGAGAGGGTACCCCCGCCCACGCCTGGACACTTTTCCACCTGCAGGCCCAAGGTACATCTTCAAATTTTGCTGCATTTTCAATGCTCAAACTAATGTAATTGTCCTTTTCCAATCCACTTATAATTGTTTTTTTAATCATGTTTTAGTTATGGTGTGATGTCCCATGCCATCCCCAACTCTTCTGTGCCTTATCACCAACGGCCAACTGCTGGATACACAACTGGTATGACAATGGTATGCGTGAAGTTTTGTTATCTGTTTGAGGGTTACTGATCTATAAATATATTTCTATTTTAATCAGGTGGCCTCTATGGGGCTTCTGATCATCCAAGCACCTATCAGGTACCCTATGTTGTGAATATATTGATTATTGTAGAAGAAGAAGAATATATATATATATATATATATATATATATATATATATATATATATATATATATATATATATATATATATATATATATATATATATATATATATATATGTGCTTAATTTTTTGTCATTATATTTATGGGCTTAAGTCTTTACTACAGATGAGACAGGGAGGACCTCCTTACTATGGTGGCAACCTATATCCTAGATGTAAGCCTCATTAGTTCACTCTGATGGATGTCCTGAAGATAGTCTGTGTGTGTGTGTATGTAATTAATAATTAATTAGATCGGGCATGACTGTTTTCTTTTTGCAGATTGACTAAATAATCAGAATTCTCTTCAAACTGTCAGCCTTGATCAATCACCCATTTCAGGGCATTACATTCAAGTTTTGTTTGGCTTGTGCTACAAAATTGCGAGTTAGGGCAGAAGCTTTGGTCATTCCTGTTTATTTGTTGCAGTGGAGCTTGATGTAATATATTTGGTACGATGGGCCACCATAGCCCTATTAGTGCCTGAAAACTAACAACCAGTAACTTTTAACTGTTCTTTTATTGGTTGGAGTTCTTACGCTCTGCCTAATTGTCAATTATATTTACAGTAGTGAAATTATGAGCTACTGTATTATCTCTGCTATGTTTGTTTATTCCCAATATTTCTCTGAAGCATAAGAGACATCCCAGCCCGCCAATGTACGACTGTATTATTATCATCATATTATTATTATTATTATGCGTTTGCTGTTTCAACAGGAGAGCTAATTGTTCCGCTTGTGAAATTGATTTTCATATCGTCAGAGAAAATTATCAATTGCTCAACTTATTCAGAGATGACAAACAACCTTTTGCAAACAAATTTTAGATCCAAGCTCATCGTTTTTTTGGGTTGAATTTTGCAAGCAAATTTTTGTTTGGATAAATATAAATAAAACACAAGTTTCAACCATTATCATGGGAGAGACCATTATTGTGGGAAGAAATTGAATCATCAACCTTTCGAAGGAAAATTAATGAGAGTTGAATATAAACAATTGCAATGTATCATGTAAAACTAATAGTTCCTTGTCCTGAACAAAATCCTTGCATGAAATGGAAAAAACACAAACATGCTCTATTCACAATTTTCCTATGCCCAATCCAATATTACTAAAACAAATATCTGTTTTCAATTTTCAAACACAATGTCTAACATATCAAAGTAGCCAGCATCGGTGACCATGCAAGTTTTGAGGCCCTTCAAACCACTGATCCCATGATGGGTCAACAGGTCCTGTAGTTCTGCAAAAGCCGAAAACAATTTAAAGCATGTGAATTTTTTTTTTTTCTCATTGCATGAAAACTTCAACAAAAGAATGGATGTAGAGAATAATTACATTGGAAGCAACGGGTCCGATCTTTTCTCAACTTCGTTTAATAGCCTGATCATTATAATGAGAATGTCAGTTTCTTGAGATGAATTTAGCTTTGAATAGTAACAAATTATCCGTGTCTTTGATGAATACTTTAGTGTTGTTTTATTTCACATACTCTTTCAATACAGCAGATACTGTCTCCGTTGTCTTTGAGTTCTTCTAGATCTTCCTGTTATAAACAAAACCACATGAATTTTGCAGATAAAAAGCTTACAACTCATTGCAAATCCAATCATGAAAAGTAGTTACATAGTCTCTTCTCAATATAACTTTTTCGCGACCCTAATGATACACGCCAGTAGATTTTAAAAGGTCCAAGGGGGCAAACAATTGTACACAGTTTTACCTAAATAATCAGTGACGAAAGGTCTGATACAATGCATTCATCTTCTTGTGATCATGTTATAATGTAGATAATAGAAGTTTGCAGTCACAACATAAACATCAATTCATGAAGGTCAAGATCTAACATGTACCAAAAATCAAGCAACAATCCTAAGATGATATTTGATTGACTTGAATTCTTTCATTAATATGAATTCAAGACCTTTAATATTATCCTCAAGCAGCTCAATGGAACAAGAACTTAATGGACAAAGTAAGATTCAACTTACTAATATCTTCAAATTGGTGTGGAATCTACAAAATCTCATGAGGAAAAATTAATATAAAACATCAAATCTTACAAGGTAGCTGAATAAAGCCTGTCTCATATTTTTCCTTGTAGTTTACAGGATTATCGATAGAATAATTGTTAAACATCCCATTTGAATAAAAAATAGGAACTGAGTGCACTGTGTATTACTGCTTCCCATGGGTCATAGCCAATCGCTCGTGGATGAAATCAAACTCTAGCTAGAATAAACTGAATCTGCATCAGCATTATAGACAGATAAGTATGCTCTCTGTTCTGAGAAGACCAAATCTCAAATTCCCACAGTTTCTCCAAAAGTTTTTGTCCACCATTTTTAAATTTATTTTGATAGTGAGGGAGAAATTGATCATCACAAATTATGTTTTATAATTAGAAGCGTTTTCCTGCTGTTCAACTATTCTGTCAACATAACTTTCTATTAAATTCTTTAAGGCCAAACAAACTCTCTATTTACTGAAGGAAACAAATCTCACTCATAACTGGCTGGTTTTAAGAAAATCTAAAAGTTAACACTTAATTCATATTTTTGAAAAACTAATTAGATAATGAAAATAAAATCAAGAACAGGGTAGGCATTGTTATTCCACATGGAATATGAACATCAAGATTTAATCCAACTAAGTCCATCAGTTTTAAGTAGTTGTAGATCTCAAAACCCAATCCCATTGCTATTCTGAATCACCCACCCACCAACCCCCACACACACATCAAACAATAACAATAACAATAATAATAACAACAGTACTTTTTAAGGTCAAATTCTCAATGTTTACAAAAAGAACCATGTCACACTCATAGCTACCTATTGAGGCTTGACTTTGCTCATATCTTTGGAAAACTACAAAGAGAGATTAAAAGGGATAAAAAAAAAAGGAAGAACAGAGGAGTAGGAATTACTATTCTGCATGGATCATGAACAACAAGATTTATTCTAAACATGTTTGGATGCTAATTTCAGCATTCCTACACCATAATTACCAAGAATGAAACAAAATATTGCTTGATCATCTGGAGAATAATCAATAATGAGGAATGTCACTTATTCCAAAATACCTACTCTTTTTCCTTTTTATAAAAAGATATTTTTTTGCTTTTGACTATAACTAAAAATACTCTTTTTCTTTCTCCTTTTCAAAACATTTCATCCCTCTGTACAAACTAGAAACTAGAAATTAAAAGAAAAAAAAAAGAAAAAAAAAGAGGGAATCCAAGCTATTGATTTGTACATAGATCTGAATGATAAACTATAACAAGAACATGATAATAAATTTTGATAGAGAGAATGACAAAGAATTAATTCAAAAAACAAGAAAAGCAATAGAGAGAAAGAAAAGAAGAGAACCTGAAGGTGTTGAATCTCAGACTCCAAGCGCTTGAGCTCAACAGCGATGCGGTGCTTGCCCTTTGTGTCCGGCGCCACACCGGCCTTGGGTTGGTGGTTGGTCGACTTCGCCACCTGCTCCGGCTGCATCTCGACGCAGCCCGACGAGCTTCTCGGTCAAATCCGACGGCTAGTATTGTTTATGACACTCTGACCGTTGTCCACCTCTTCTTATCTGCCTGCCTTTTTCAATTTTTTTTTATTTTTAATTTTTTTTAATTTTTTTTTTAACATACATACCCCTCTACCTATATACATTTTATTCAACCAACATGTTTCTTGTGCATATATATATATATATAGGTGGTAATATCAAACAAAAAAAATAAAGATTTATCAGCTACCAAAACAGATAATAGCAACGCAGCATTGACTCGCCGCAAAAAAAATAAATATGAGATATTCAAATATTTTAAGTTCAAGTCTCACTAGATACAGTGGTGGTAGTAAATTCTTGATTGTAAATTCAAGCTTGTAGTTTACACTCCGTGTCATCAAGTGAGGGCATACAGGTTGAATGTTCAATTTTTGGCTCATGCACACTCACTTTTGACTAACAACGCTTATTGTATTTATATATTAAAATACATTATGAGTACAAGCACAACAACAACTACTACTACTTTCTATATAATAAAAGAAAAAGGATTGCAAAGCAGGGCATTCAGCAATGTGATAGTGATACAAAGCCAAATGTTATGAATCTATTTGGATTTAACTCACTATCAACACTTCATTACTGAGATCAGTCTCAGAGGATTCACCAGCATTAAGCAAACTGAAGAGTTTGAGTTTTTGGAACAAGGTGATCATCAACAGCTGCTTCTTTAGTATGAACTGTTGTTCTTATATCAATTGTTCACTCTTGAATGTTGGTACACATTTTTTTTTTCCTGACTAATGAAGTAAAAGCAATGAAATGGTCAGGTTTTATCAGAGAAATCATTAGGATAAGATTGAAGGTTCTCTCTCCATCTAGCAAGGAATTAGACAAGATAAGAATTAAAAGTAGTGTTGGTTTAATTGATCAATCATAAGAAGGCCAACTTGCTTTTTGGTACAAAGAGTGTACAGTTAGGATTCAACCCAGTCTTTCTATATCCTGAGATCATCTGCATTTCCTGCAATGATGCCAATCTCTGGACATCTGAGCAAGGTTCATGAGTTTGCAAATAATCCTCATATTACAACCCAGAAACAACCCTTTTTGCAGAATAAATACATGTAAATTTCTATAATTACATCTAAATTTTATAAATGCACATATAAATGACATTTAAATCTTTGGATAGCTTAATAGTATGACACAAGAGTGCAAAAGGGATGGCAAGTATTTGGATCCTTTCCCTGCAAATACTATACTGCACATTTGGCCCAATATTTTTTTATCAATATTGTTCACGTATGATGCAAATCCTCTTATAAGAGAAATAGTGATTTTAATCTTTTAAAATTGTAGGATATGAGATTAGTGTACATTTGTACCTACCTATTATTATTTTTTTTTTGACAATTTAGAAAAAACGCTTGTCATCTATTTGTTAAAATAAACAAAAAATAAATTATAAAAAAATTAAATTGAAAACAACACATCAAAATCACAACAAATTCAGAGGGCCAGATCAAATATATTGGTTGATTGGCCATTCTTCTTCATAATCAATCCAATGCTCTCAATCAAACAAATTTTCCCACAAAAACTTCATAAAAAAATTAATTTAATTTACAAACTCACATGGGAATCATCAATTAGGTCTTGGAAAATCACTCCTTTGAATTCATATTCAAAACTCAAAATTAGAAATCTCGTCTCTTTTTTGCCAATTTATTCTCTGGTGAAATTTGGGATGGGCTTTCACTTTGTTTGATATTTTCGTCTTTAAAAGTCTAGCTTCGGTTTTATGTTTTTTACCCTTTTTATTTTGTCATTATTTAATATAACCTTATATATGATCTATTTTGTTATGAATATGTTTCTTTTTTATACTAACATAAAAACAACAATTACCACACTTATATATATAATCTATTTATTTATTTATTTTTATGATAAGATGATAAACCACTAATAAATTGAAAAAAATGAAAGTTACAAAAATACAACTTATAAGAAAACAAAAAATATAAAAAACTATTAAAAGTAGTTAATAGACAAACAAAATATAAGTAGATATATAAAGTGGTTATTAAGAAAGATGATAAGACTTCTTCGGTTCTTCCAAGTGAACACGCAAGTGAGCAGTGGATTTAACCGGTACTCTAATTGGACTTTGGTGCACCAAGATCATGTACACTAACATCATGATGAGATCCTAAGAAAGTGAGACTTCACTTTCTTGAGTTGGACACATCTATCAAATTTGACTCTTTGAATCCGGAGTTTGTAAACACTCATACATAAACATATAATTAATTTTTATAATAATAGATAATAGTTGTTTTGTAGAGATAAACATGCATTCATATCTTTGTCAATCCTATGTTCCAAATAATTGCTCTAAGGAATAAGTTTCAACTTTTCTTTCAACTTGCTTCTTGATGTAATCAACCGTTTCTATCGTTATACGGTAAAAAGATGCAAGTTGTTTTTAGAAATTAATTATATATCTGAGTTGCTATATATGTAACTTATGTTTTTCTAGCGTAACAATTTAATTTGTTGTTCAAAGCTAACCCTGCAAAGATATTAATTTTTTGCAATAACCGCGTATACATGTGAGTGGCATAACTCGGCACCATCAACCTATGAGTAGTCTAATAATTTAATAAAAAAAACTAATGGATATATATATATATATAAATAAGGTTTATCCATTAATTAAAAATATTGGATATTTATAAAGTAATCCTAAATTAGCATTTGAGATTGATTATAATTAGGGCTTGAAGGATACTAAAATTCTTAACAACCGCAAACTCCATAACCAAGTTCGTTCGGTTGAAGCTCCATCATAATCAAGTAACTTCTGATATTTTATATAATTTTTTATAGTTTCTTATATATATCTATTTGGTCCAAATTCCCCCTGTTTTCTCTTTAATACTAATTTGTTTATAATTTCTTACTCTTTTTTATTCTTGATATTTTATTTTCAATTGGGACAAACTTTTATAGGTTTATGTGTATATATACATGTGCATATATGTGCTTAATTTATTATAAAATAGATCGTTTATAATATAATTAGGTAAAATCTCATATATAATTCACCTTACTCTTTCATGTTAAACAGAACCTTTACATATAATGGCGGATGATCAACAAATTCCAACTCTTGAAGGTTCACAACATCAACAACAACAGCAACAGCAGCAAGAACAACAAGAACTTCTTGCAGCTAATGAATTGTTTTCTAATTTTAATGATGTACTTATTTCAGTTATCTCTGCCACCCCATTTTCATCCGATAACTTGAATTTATATCTTGATCAGTTCACTCTCTACTACATGCATTATCAAAAGAAAAATAAAATTGAGTTTCTGCAACAACTCAAAAATTCAGGACTAGTTATCATCAACTCTGGTGATAATGCAATTAGTGACTGCAGAATTTGCTTGGATGAGTTTAAAGTTGGAGATGAAGTATGTGTGCTTGAGTGTTCTCATAAATTACATGCATCTTGCCTTCTTGACTGGTTTAAAAGAAATATATCTTGTCCAATTTGTCGAAGCAAGATATCAATGGAATATGTCATACAGTTGATATTTTGTATGAAGACCTTATGATGTTAAAGTCATGAATAAAAGTAAGCATCAATTTGTTTTCCATTTGTTGAGTCTGAAAATTTTTCTTTTAACTGAATTTAGAAAGCATCTTTAGATGCTACAATGCATAAAAAAACACAAAAAAAACATAATAGATCAATGATTTGAACTTATAATAAGTAAATAATTAAATGACTGCAATAATGAAAGCAAAATGATCATGGGAAGGACACTCTTGCAGAGGAACTGTAGACATGGATATATTAAACAGTCACTGTTTGAAAGCAACTACTCTTATCATTGCAAGACATTGGCAAAAGTATTTCTGCAAATTAATAAATTAATCAATTTAAAATGATTTCAATCATTTAAGAAATATATAACAACTTTATCTGCATGCATCACAGTAAACAGTGTACATATATGTATTCAATCTAAAGCTGACCCCAAATTAAGACTCCAATGCTTAATTTTCTTGCTTTAAAAGTAATATAGTAATTTGAGAATTAATTTGGACATGTAATTGCTCAAAAATTAATCCCAATTTCAGACTTTGGTTATACTGTATTTACAAATTCTCATTCAAGGCAAACAAGAAATATATGCACCATATGTATAAATATCCACTACAGCAGCTTTGTTCTAGTTAATCAATTACATAAACTTGTTAAATGATCACATACATCTTGTTTGTTTTTCATAAAATGATAGATCTGGTATTATTAATTTCTAATTTACCAACCATACTAACAAGAGTGAATTGAATAATATATCCAATGAAACAGTAGAGTTAGAACTTGCAGAGAAACTTTATTCATGAGCCACCAAAGAACTTGCAGGCATGGATGTATGCCTCACATATAATTTCATGTTTCCATGGAGATTGATTCCTTGCCAAATATGGCACAACTTCTTTTTCTCCATGTCCTCATAGTGTCTCGCTTTCAAACAGTGCAATTAAGGCAAGGAAACCAGTTCACCTCCCCCACCACAAAAGGCTAATGAGAAGATAGAATATAAGCAGGCATGAGCTAAGGCTTTTTCAGTCCACCAAAGAAGTTCATGCCATTATGGTGATAAGGTCAAGCATGGCGGCATGGCCTTAGACTTCATAAGAACAACCTTAAAAATTTCATGAAAACAAACACTAGAAAGAATTAAGGGGATATATATCTATATTTATATATATATGTATATATGTTCATGTGTCCTCCATTGATGAGTTGGGAGGTTGAGAGAGTTTGAAGTACACACAACAAAATCTACAAAAGTTGCATGGACTTTAGTTATCAGCCAAATGAGTTTCCAAAATATGACAAAGTCTCTCTACAAACAAAAAAGCTAGAGAGAGAGGTGGTGGGGAGAAGTCATATATGTGACGTTTCTTGGAAGTATGGGAGAGGGCGGTTAGAGGATGAGAACAAAGAAACATCAATGAGAACAACATAATTACATTGAGAAGGATGAAAGGCTCTTTAATGTGGGAATTAAGATAAGAGGAAGGAAGCTATGCTTTTATACCTATGAAAATCACAAGAAGGTTAATGTATATATAAGAAAATTTATGGAGGAGCATGAGAAAGAGAGAGATATAGAACAAGTTTAATGTTTTCTCTTTCTTTCAATACCTGTCTAATTTTTCTCCATCTAAATCTGTGAAAGATCATGAGTTCTTGTTAACCAAATTAGATTTAATTGGGAGAGTTGGTATTTATGTTTAGTTACTAAATTTCTAAGTTCTCTTTTGGTGTAGATGTTCCCTGACATTTCCCTTAATTTTCTTGATATTAGGCTTGGGACTGAGAAGATTATAAGGAATAACTATTTCCAGGATCTTATGCACAAAAAGACATAAAAGAAGGAAGATAGAGTCAATGAAATAAAGAACATATATATAAGAACAATTAAGTCACTATGGTGGAAATTTCAACAAAGATGAAGACAGACTGAATGAAATATCAAAGTGA